>NC_048312.1:27556948-27727342 GCF_013100865.1 Trachemys scripta elegans | reverse complement strand
CCCCCCACCCCGTCCCCACTCCACCCTTCCCCCGAGCCCCCACCCCCGCCCGCCTCTTTCCACCCCCGCCCCGTCTCCACTCCACCCCCTCCTGCCTCCTCCCCCGAGCATCTCCTGCGGAACAGCTGATCGCGGTGGGCAGGGGGCACTGGGAAGGAGGGGGAAGTGCTGATCAATGGGGCCACCAGCAGGTGGGAGGCGCTGGGGAGGGGAGCTGGCTGCAAGTGGGTGCTCAGCACCCACCATTTTTTCCCTTTGGGTGCGCCAGCCCTGGAGCACCCACAGAGTCGGCGCCTGTGACTGGGGACATTCTCTGCCCTGTATTATACAGGTCAGGCTGGATGAGTTAATGGCTCCTTGTGGCCTTATAATCTCTGAACCCACCAGTTACTTTCTTTTAGTGACATTTCCCACAATGCTCACATCACCAGAGCCTGCTCTTAGCTGCAGCCTGCCTCTCCCTGTCCTGCCCTGCAGTCCGGAGCCTGGCCTCTGCGACCTTGTGACCTCTGCAGCCACACCCCACATCCTCACTTGGCTGCTGCCCCTCACTGAGTCACTTTGCTGACTCCCCATCAGGACACGCATCGAGTTTAACCTCTTCGCCTTGTGCCTTAAAGGCCCATGCCTGCCTCTCAGCCCTTCTCTCCATCCGGAAATGGCATGGATCAGTAACATGCCCGCAAAGAGTTCCCCGAGTGGCTGTTCTTTAAAGGTGGGAGCTGTGTGCAGTTCATTTGAAACATGTTCGCCAGCCTCCGTTGGCACTAAACTCTTTTCCAAAGTCATGCGTTTCTCTTGTGTGTTCTCCATCCCCTTTGACGGCCGCTGTGTGCAGCCCTCTCGCCATATGGATACAGGAACAAAAGCCTTGAAAGCTGAAGCCCTTCCCAAACGAGCACTTGCTAGCTGCATTGTGCATCTGAACAAACATATCACTGGAAGAACAGTGAAGGGCAGGACTAGGACCTGACTTCCCGCCCTGTGGACACCACTGCACAACGATCACTGCTGCATGAGCAGCCCGGAGAGGGAATTTGTGACTCCAATTTGTGTCACGAGAATAACGGTGCCTCTTGACCTGTATGGTTAGCCAATATCTGGAGCCTTGTCAGATTGTTCCATTGATCAGGAAATTGTTTTGGAATTTCTTTGGTGAACCCTTGGTTATTTACAAGTGTGGGCAAAGTTCTGTTTTCTTGAATATAGGGGGAACAAACAAAAGCAGGCAGGTTCCTTGCTCACAAATTGAAGTTTGCATTCCCACCAGTTCTGTGCCCCCAAAATGTTCTCTTTCTTGGTTTCCTCCCGAAGCCACTCATCTGTGTTTATCCGGCATTCTCCTGACTGCTTCTGACACATGCTGCTCCACCAGTCATTGCCCCATCCACTGCTTTTGCAATCAGCACCAGGGAAACCCCTCTTATTCTCCCTGAGATAATTCTTGCTCGGGCCTTCCCATGGGGTCCAGTGCCTTGGGTGGTAGCTTCTATCATTTTAGCTATCGCTACACAAAGTGGGCATTTAATTGCTGAACCATTTAGTGTGAATGGCGGGTGGCTAGCAGGTCCATCAGCTTCAACAAGGCCTGTGAGTGCCACAGATCAGTGATATGCTTACTGAAAGCCACCAGCACCCTCCAGCGTAACAGTACATTACTGAACAGGGTGCGGCTTACTTCCCTCTTCATGCAGGCTGTGCTCCACTGGACCATGCATTGTGTGTGGGAATGTGGCAGGGAGGATGGTAAAGGCTGCCCTTATTCTCTTGCCACTTTTGACCCATATGTTTGTAACACTGGCCCTGTGGAGCATGCCCCCAGTTCCCATGGCATGAGTGGAGATCAATGCAGACACTGGGTGGGAATTTACAGCCCATTTACTCCACTGTGCAACTTGCCCTAAATATATTAATATTCCCTCTGTGCATTACAGGCCAGGAAACCTGCTGGGAAGCAGAAATGTTGAAAATGATACTTAGGCCCATAAGTCACTTATGGGCTTTTGATCATTTTACCCGGGAGGCTGTGGGAGAATTTCTAGAAAAAGACAAAAAACGCCAGGCACATTATGCTCAGTGGATCCCATTTCTGTATCCAGGCACTGCTGCCTTCACCGGAGCAACACCCAACAGCAGCACTCCACAGAGTGGTATGTGTTTGCTGGATGAAATTCACCCTGTGTGAAAGGCCAACACCAATCCTCGTCATCACCTCAGACCCACACAAGCCCTCAGGTCTTGTGCATGGGTGGGAATGCCACTCTTATTGCTGAAAATCAATAAACCGCAGCCACGCTCCAGGAAGTGAGATCAAGCAAGCCATAAAGCAAGCAGCTCTTCATAAACTTTCTCCCATCCTTGCTTTCCGGGGTGGAGCCGAAGTATTTCTCTCAGTGGCTCATTGATCAGCTAATAACAACACGACTGGCACTGAACGGTTTGGCTTAATATGAATCTACAGCTTTGAAACTACCCTTCCCCACTGACTATTTATCGGAACCACCCAAGTGCCGCCTCCTTCAGCAGGAGGCCATTATGCATACAGATGTGGTCTCCTCAGCTCAAAAAAGATATACTGGCACTAGAAAAGGTTCAGAGAAGGGCAACTAAAATGATTAAGGGTTTGGAAAGGGTCACATATGAGGCGAGATTAAAGAGGCTAGGAGTTTTCAGCTTGGAAAAGAGGAGACTAAGGGGGGATATGATAGAGGTATATAAAATCATGAGTGATGTGGAGAAAGTAGATAAGGAAAAGTTATTTACTTATTCCCATAATACGAGAACTATGGGCCACCAAATGAAATTAATGGACAGCAGATTTAAAACAAATAAAAGGAAGTTCTTCTTCACACAGCGCATAGTCAACTTGTGGAACTCCTTGCCTGAGGAGGTTGTGAAGGCTAGGACTATAACAGGGTTTAAAAGAGAACTAGATAAATTCATGGAGGTTAAGTCCATTGATGGCTATTAGCCAGGACGGGTAAGGAATGGTGTCCCTAGTCTCTGTCTGTCAGAGGATGGAGAAGGATGGCAGGAGAGAGATCACTTGATCATTACCTGTTAGGTTCACTCCCTCTGGGACACCTGGCATTGTCCACTGTTGGAAGACAGGATACTGGGCTAGATGGACCTTTGGTATGACCTAGTATGGCCGTTCCTATGTTCTTATGTTGGGCATTGTGGGACAGCTGCTGGAGGGCTGTTAGTGTCAACATAAGTAACTCAGTATGAGCTTTCATGCTGCATTGACCTCAATACATTGACCATGGCTCAATGCCATGTGGGGAGGTGGTCTACGTTGGTGTAATGGAGAGCTTACATTGATGAGAGAGAAATTTAAGTGTAGGCACATGCACAACTAGGTTGACATAAGACAGCTTATGTTGACTTAAATTCGTAGCGTAGATCAGGCCTTAGACAAGTTAGATGTCTTCATGTCAGCAGGGCCTGACAAAATACATCCAAGAATACTTAAGGGACTAGCTGAAGAGATCTCTGAGCCATGAGTGATTTTCTTTGAGAACCATAGAAGACGGGACAGATACCAAAGGACTAGAAAAGGACAAATATAGTACCTGTCTATAAAAGGGGGAAGAAGGCCAACCCAGGGAATTATAGACCAGTCACCTTAACTTCCATTAAAGTAAAGTACATGAGAAACAGGAAGCCTGCTGAACAACTAGTGGAGCCACTGGACAATTGAGGTGCTAAAGGAGCATTCAAGGAAGACATGGCCATTTCAGAAAAGCTAAATGAATTATTTTTATCCTTCTACACTGCAGAGGATGTGAGGAAGATTCCCACACCTGAGCTATTCTTGTTAGGCAAGAAATCTGAGGAACTATCCTTGATTGAGATGACAATAGAGGAGGTTTTGCAACAAATTGATAAATTAAACAGTAATAAGTTACTAGGATCAGAAGGTATTCACCCAAGAATTCTGAAGGAACTCAAATACAAAATTGCAGAACTACTAACTGTGGTATATAACCTGTCGCTGAAATCAGCATCTGTACCAGATGATGGAAGGATAGCTAATGTAATGCCGATTTTTTTAAATGCTCCAGAGGTGATCCTGGCATTACAGGCTGGTAAGCCTAACTATAGTACCAGGCAAATCGATTGAAACTATAGTAAAGGACAGAATCATCAGACACATAGATGAACACAGTACATTGGGGAAGAGTCAACAAGGCCTTTATAAAAGGAAATCATGCCTCTCCAGTCTATTGGAATTCTCTGACAGGGGTCAACAAGCATGTGGACAAGAGTGATCCAGTTGTTATAGTGCACTTGGACTTTCAAGGTCCCTCACCAAAGGCTCTTAGCAAAGTAAGCAGCCATGGGATAAGGGGAAAGGTCTTCTCATGAATCAGTAACTAGTTAAAATATAGGAAACAAAGGTTAGGAATAAATGGTCAGTTTTCAACGGGGAGAAAGGTAAATAGCGTGGTCCGCTAAGGATCTGGACTGAGGTCAGTGCTGTTCAACATATTCATAAATGATCTGGGAAAAAGGGGTAAACAGTGAGGTGGCAAAGTTTGCAGACAATAGACAATTATTCAAGATAGTTAAGTCCAAAGCAGACTGCGAAGAGTTACAAAGGGATCTCACAAAACTGGGTGACTGGGCAAGAAAATGGTATATGAAATTCTGTGTTAATAAGTGTAAAGTAATGCAAATTGGAAAACATAATCCCAACTATACATACAAAACAATGGGGTCTATATTAGAAAGATCTTGAAGTCATCATGGATAGTTCTTGGAAAACTTCTGCTCAATGTGCAATAGCAGTAAAAAAAAAAAAACTAACAGAATGTTCAGAACCATTAGGAAAGGAATAGATAATGAGATTATAAATCTATGGTAAAGCCACTTCTTGAATACTGCATGCAGTTCTGGTCATCCCATCTCAAAAAAGATATATTAGAATTGGGAAAGCTACAGATAAAGGCAACAAAAATTATGAGGGGTACGGAACAGTTTCCATATGAGGAGAGATTAAAAAGACTGGGACTGTTCATCTTAAAAGAGAGACGACTAAGGGGGGATATGATTTAGGTCTATAAAATCATGACTGGTGTGGAGAAAGTGAATAGGGAAGTGTTATTTACCCCTTCACATAAAACAAGAACCAGCGGTAACCCAATGAAATTAATAGGCAACAGGTTTAAAACAAAGAAGTACTTCTTCACACAAGGTACAATTAACCTGTGGAACTTGTTGCCAGGGAATGCTGTGAAGGCCAAAAGTACAATTGGGATCAAAAAAGAATTAGAGAAATTCATACAGGACAGGTTCATCAATGGCTATTAGCCAAGATTGTCAGGGACACAACCCCATGCTCTGGGTGTCCCTGAGCCTCTGACTGACAGAAGCTGGGTGCGGACAATGAAAATGATCACTCAATACATTTCTGTTCATTCCCTCTGAAGCCTCTGGCACTGGCCACTGTTGGAAGACAGGATGCTAGATGGACCATTGATTTGATTCAGCATGGCCATTCTTCTGTGCTTATGTACTATTGTTGGGGGTGGCTTCTGAGACCTTGTCCACTCAGTAGCCTCTGATATCTTATCCACTTGGTTCCCAGGGACTCAGCTCAACTCTTGTCACTGCAGTTTTTTTACTGGTATACAATCAGGCTACACTTGAGTTGATCAGGGTGTACCACATATCCTAAGTTACACAGTAAACCTCTTCCTTTATCTACATTTACGCATTATATTGCATTTACTAAACATTGCATCACACGTTTTGGGATTGGCTTGGTCACCTTTTAGGAACCAATCCCTGCGCACCATACGCTGTCCATGCACTGTCTATATTTGACTTTACTCTTTACCTCCGCTTTATGCTCCTGATGTCTCTTGTCCGTTGTTTTCTTGTTCTTAGGCTACATCTACACTACAGGGGGGAGTCGCTTTAAGATACGCAAATTCAGCTACGTGAATAGTGTAGCTGAATTCGGCGTATCGCAGCCAACTTACCCCGCTGTGAGGACGGTGGCAAAATCGACCTCTGCGGCTTCCTGTCGACGGCGCTTACTCCCACCTCCGCTGGTGGAGTAAGAGCGTCGATTCGGGGATCGATTGTCGCGTCCCAACGGGACGCGATAAATTGATCCCCGAGAGGTCGATTTCTACCCACCGATTCAGGCGTGTAGTGTAGACCTAGCCTTAGTAAATGGTTCCCTGGGTGTTCCCTCCCCTTATCTTAGCTAGCTCAGACATTCTCTCTTTTAGCTTACTGACCCACTTACAGTGTTGACAACCCTCGCCATTGGAAAATCATGAGTCAAACCACCCGAAAATATGAGATTGTCTTCAAAACCATGAGGACTTTTTAAAATGAATGGGGGTTCTCTTTATTTCCCTTCTGGTTTCTGAGGCCTTAAGGTGCTCTCAGGTCACATTTTCAACCATTCCTTTGCAACCATGCAGGCTAGAAACTTACCTTTCTAGTACAATGGGAGCTCCAGCCAGCAGGGGCTGGCTGACAGCAGGAACCGCAGCCACTACCGCTGGAAAAAACCCCACCCTGACATTTGAGAGTTCTATCCTGAGATCATGAATGAGGTTTAATTTTACTTAGGAATCGCGTCTCTCACGATAAATTCACAAGAATTGGCAAGTCTACATTTACTTATCTTAGCACAAACATTCCGTTTGCAGCCTGCTGATCTAATTACCTCCCTAATCCTGTCGTCCAAGAACGGAATCCTCCCCCAGGTTTAATTTAACTCATGTCAAGCCAGGCCTACAACTATAAGGTGGGTGCACAACTAGTTGGAAAACGGTACTGAGAGAGTTGTTATCAACGGTCCACAGTCAAGCTGGAAGAGGATCTCCAATGAGGTCCTGCAGGGATCTGACCTGGTGCTGGTTCTGTTCAATATCTTCATGAATGATTTTGATAATGCATCTGTGACAAGTTCTCCCCAGGGTGCCACCTGGAATTGTGGTTCCACTGAGCCCTCTCACTCCCCAGCCTGGGCTACCTCTCAGCACTGTGCTGCTGTGACAGGCTATAGACTGTTCCCAATCCTACACTCCCATCAGCATTCACACAGGCAGGGACACCCCCAGTTGCAGTTGCATGCAGGCTTTGGCCAGCCACAGCATAGATTCATAGATTCTAGGACTGGAAGGGACCTCGAGAGGTCATCAAGTCCAGTCCCCTGCCCGCATGGCAGGACCAAATACTGTCTAGACCATCCCTGATAGACATTTATCTAACCTACTCTTAAATATCTCCAGAGATGGAGATTCCACAACCTCCCTAGGCAATTTATTCCAGTGTTTAACCACCCTGACAGTCAGGAACTTTTTCCTAATGTCCAACCTAGACCTCCCTTACTGCAGTTTAAGCCCATTGCTTCTTGTTCTATCCTTAGAGGCTAAGGTGAACAAGTTTTCTCCCTCCTCCTTATGACACCCTTTTAGATACCTGAAAACTGCTATCATGTCCCCTCTGTCTTCTCTTTTCCAAACTAAACAAACCCAATTCTTTCAGCCTTCCTTCACAGGTCATGTTCTTAAGACCTTTAATCATTCTTGTTGCTCTTCTCTGGACCCTTTCCAATTTCTCCACAGTAGAGCGGAAGAATGACTTCTCGTGTCTTGCTCACAACACACCTGTTAATACATCCCAGAATCATGTTTGCTTTTTTTGCAATAGCATCACACTGTTGACTCATATTTAGCTTGTGGTCCACTATAACCCCTAGATCCCTTTCTGCCGTACTCCTTTCTAGACAGTCTCTTCCCATTCTGTATGTGTGAAACTGA
Organism: Trachemys scripta elegans; assembly: GCF_013100865.1. Classification (NCBI taxonomy): domain Eukaryota; kingdom Metazoa; phylum Chordata; order Testudines; family Emydidae; genus Trachemys; species Trachemys scripta. Next base: position 27,719,552 of record NC_048312.1, on the reverse strand, counting down.
TTTTTTCTTCCTAAGTGGAGCACTTTGCATTTGTCTTTGTTAAACTTCATCCTGTTTAACTCAGACCATCTCTCCAATTTGTCCAGATCATTTTGAATTATGACCCTGTCCTCCAAAGCAGTTGCAATCCCTCCCAGGTTGGTATCATCCGCAAACTTAATAAGCGTACTTTCTATGCCAATATCTAAGTCGTTAATGAAGATATTGAACAGAGCCGGTCCCAAAACAGACCCCTGTGGAACCCCACTCGTTATGCCTTTCCAGCAGGATTGGGAACCATTAATAACAACTCTCTGAGTATGGTTATCCAGCCAGTTATGCACCCACCTTATAGTAGCCCCATCTAAATTGTATTTGCCTAGTTTATCGATAAGAATATCATGCAAGACCGACCAATAAAAGAGAGGCTACAGCCAAGATAACCCCCAGCTTCCCAGCCTAGGACCCCAGAGCTGTGCCATCCTGCCCTGGTCAAAACCCCGACCGGTACAAATTTATTACTCAATTTGCCTCTCCCTCAATGTGGAGAGGAATATACAACGAGTCTGTGTTAAACCAATCTGATATTTTCCCCCAGACACTTTGCTTAAAGGCACACTGGTTTAGATTAAAAAATAAAACAAGTTTATTAACCACAAAAGGATAGATTTTAAGTGATTATAAGTGATAGCAAACAGATCAAAGCAGATTACCTAGTAAATACACAAAAACGCAAACTCAGCTTAACACACTAGAAGGACAGGATTTGAATTAATGATCTCTCACCCTGGCTGATGATACATGCAGGCACGCAGATTCTCAAGGCACAAACTGCTCTTGCTTTGCAGCTTGGGCTCCCCACCCCCGTTCCAAGTCCTTTTCTTTCGGAGCATCGCTCAGGTGTTGAGTTGTGGGGGAGTGAAGAACAACAGATAATGTCACTCCCGGCTTTATATAGCTTTCCCATATGGTGGGAACCCTTTGTTCCAAACTTGGTTCCCAGACCAGTTTGTGGAAAAATACAGGTACCCAAAATGGGATTCAGAGTCATGTGGTCTGGTCACATGGCCTTGCAGAGTCAGAGTAGCCATTACTTACAGGCTGTCTGGAGCATTCTCAGGAAGGCTGGGGGGCCATTACCCTGAATAGGCCGTAACTACATTTGTAATACTATTGCAAAAAAAGTGAACATCATTCTGGGATGTATTAGCAGGAGTATTGTAAGCAAAACACAAGAAGTGATTCTTCTACTCTGCTCAGTACTGATAAAACCTCAGCTGGAGTATGGTATCCAGTCCTAGCACCACACTTTGGGAAAGCTGTGGCCAAACTGGAGAAAGTCCAGAGAGAACGAAAATGATTAAAGGTCTAGAAAAGATGATCTACAAGGAAAGATTGAAAAAAAATGGTTTGTTTATTCTGGAGAAGAGAAGACTGACGGGAACATGATAACAGTCTTCAAGTACATAGAAGGTTATTAAAGAGAGGAGGGTGATAAATTGTTCTCCTTAACCACTGAGGACAGGACAAGAAGTAATGGGCTTAAATTGCAGCAAGGAAGATTTAGATTAGACATTAGGGAAAACTTCCTAAGTGGAAGGGTGGCTAAGCACTGGAACAAATTATCTAGGGAGGTTGTGGAATCTCTGTCACTGGAGGGTTTTAAGAACAGCGTAGAGCAGTGGTTCTCAGCCTATTTACCATTGTGGGCTCCATATGCAGCTCTCTGTGTTATGTGGGCCACATCCACACAATATCTATACTACCTGTATATCTACCAGAAAAGTAAAGTGTGGTATTTGTTATATGACAGAGCTAAGATTCAAATCGATCTGGTACCTTTCATTTCAACACTGACAAATGTCTACCAAGGGCATTTAACATTAGCAAAATAAGTCAAAACATTAACTGTTAAAATGAATGAAGTTACGGTAAGGTGTATTGCCACCCCGACTGCTGGCGACACAGCTGGACTGAGCACCCGGAGAGTGCAGCTGTGGAGCCTGCCTGCAAAGTTGGGGAGCCCTGTCCAGTGCGGCGTGCCCCCCAGCCAGGGACTGCCCCCCATGCATCCAGACCCCACCCCGTGACTGCTCCCAGCACGCTCCAGCAACTGCCCTCCGCACCCAGCCCCCCAGCACTCAACGCTCCATCCAGGGACTGTGCCCCAGTATCTAGACCCCTAGCCAGGGACTGACCCCTGCTACTAGTCCCTCCACCTAGAGTCTGTCCCCCATGCACAGGCTGCATCCCCGTCCCCGTGCCCCAGCCCCCTGCACCTCCCTCTGCATGCCCACTGGTCTTCCACCTTGGCTGCATGTAACTCAGCCATGCACCCTGCCCTGTCTGTCTGCTGCTGCGATCCTAGAGCCAGGGTCACTAGAACTGGGCGGGCGCTGAGCAGCCTGGCCTTCTGTCAATGCTGCTGGGACCGATCCTACCGGGGTGGGGGGGGGCTGATGATGCTGGGCCCAATCCTGCCAGGGGCTGACGCTTGGCCTGATCCTGTGCTGCCCCATTTTTGCGCCTCTGGCAGTCTCTGCGCCCAGGTCAGGTGCTCCTCCCACCTCCCCCTAGTTACAGCCCTGAGGATGTCACATGGGCCGCAGCTGTGTGTTAATTAGGCCACAAGTGGTCCACGGGCTGAAGATTGAGAACCACTGGGTTCGACAAACACCAGTCAGGGATGGTCAAAATAATATTTAGTGTTGCCTCAATGCAGGGCACTGGACTAGATCACCTCGCGAGGTCCCTTCCAGGCCTATGATTCTATTTATTTGCTTTATAGAGTCTAACTAATGGATGAGTTTGCAGTATACAGACACTATGCAAAGTTTCTTCTGAGACACATAATAGAGATTTAAAAGGGGGACTGTGGTCAGGGGATTTCTGACTTTCAAATGTGTGAGAGTTCCCTGTAATAACTGTGATATCCTAGCGATGCAGTTTTAAATGAGTAGAGAACTATGCAAAAGCTTTAACGCTCTCTTCACAACACTAGACCTGACAAAGGGATTCTTCGCTTCGTTCCTCACAGCATTTTTCAATATTCATTTTCCTGAATAAAAAAAAAATCTTTTCTAAATAATGAAGAGAAATCTCATTAACCTACATACCGAGATACCAGCCCTCTTAGGCATAAACCAACTGCCCTGATTTAGATGTAAATATCAGCACAAAATTATCAACCCTGGTAGGAAACAAACTGTCTTATACATAGGGATGGATGGTAGATGAGAAGTGCGATAGAGCAAAGAGTCGCAGGAACTGCCATCCTCTGGGCAGGCAGTGACCCACTGGTGTGAGGAACACATGGAAGCTTCATCCACAACTTCACTCCTAGAAGCTCTGCTGATGGAGACAGCCCCTGCAGCCCCACTGCTAGGCAGTTTGCAAACTCCACAGGACCCCCACCCTGGTGTCTCCCTCTGCTCCTGCACAATTGATCAACCCCAAAGGCTCAGAAACAGGCAGTGCAGCTAGAGACAGGGAGACCTACCATGTCTATAGAGGAGCTTTCTCTTCCTATAGAATTGATAAGCTCTGCAAGATTTTTGGATCTTTTCTCCGGCAAAGTTTGCCAACTCCATGAGTCCCAGGCAGAGACTGTACAATCTAGTCAGCGTTCATGGGGTTCCCTGGGCTCCAAACAACTGTAACGAATATCTTTGAAATTCCCCTCCCAGACTTTGCAAAACATCTTGAAGGCACCAGTCCCCACTGAGGACATCACAATAAAGGAGGCCCCAGTCCTGGTTATTCACATGCATAAGGGGTTGCAGGTTTAGGACCCCAGTTTGGAGGTTCTACACCAGGGTTTGTTTGAGAGGGACAGTCCAAGGAAAGTTAGAAAAATGTTACAAACCCCAATTACCAAACTCTCAGATCTCGTGAACGTTTTGTCCAATTACCCCCCAGACTTGCCCGACAGTGTCCTTCGCTGGCAGAGACGACACTTGATCAATTTGAAATGGAACAGCTTAGTCCAGGGAAAGTTAGAGCAGGGTTATAACTGGGTTTTCATGGCTAGTTAGTCACATTTTTGATACATATCCATAGTGGATTCTCGCCTTATCTCTGAGAAGCACTTGCACATAGTGCAGAGTTGGGCGCTTGTTTTCTTTAATGTTTTACATATAAAAGTTTGTTCCCAAAGTTCTTTAATGTTTGTTTCTTGCACAAGCATTCTGAAATCTAAAACAGCCTCTGAGGCCCTTTTTATGTCTTCCACAGGCTGCACCTTCTGCTGTGTGTGGAATTCACATCTGTCCCATTGAACCCAGGACTTTCAGTCCCACTTCTCAGAATGTCCCATACATGTTCTTAGAAGGCACATCTAAGCCTGGAAGAGGTGCATAGTTGGGCATGCGCACGACAGGGGCCTAGGGTGACCAGATAGCAAGTGTGAAAAATCAGGATGTGGGTGGAGGGTAATAGGTGCCTATAGAACATAAGAACATAAAGGCCATACCAGGTCAGACCAAAGGTCCATCTAGCCCAGTATCCTGTCTACTGACAGTGGCCAATGCCAAGTGCCCCAGAGGGAGTGAACCTAACAGGCAATGATCAAGTGATCTCTCTCCTGTCATCCATCTCCACCCTCTGACAGACAGAGGCTAGGGACACCCTTCCTTACCCATCCTGGCTAATAGCCATTAATGGACTTAACCACCATGAATTTATCCAGTTCTCTTTTAAACTCTGTTATAGTCCTAGCCTTCACAACCTCCTCAGGTAAGGAGTTCCACAAGTTGACTATACAAGAAAAAAACCCAAACATTGGACTGTCCCTAGGAAATCGGGACATCTGGTCACCATACAAGGGCCTGAGGCAACTGTTTGCATCTCCTTGACTTGGAAGTGTCACCTTCTTACTAGAACTAGCTGCAATCTGTGGCTAACCAGGACCTGTTGTTGTGCAAGGCAGTCAGTCCAACCCTTCCCTGAGCTGGGAAGAGAGGGGCCTGGAGGCGCAGTGGGAGGGAGGGGGAGCAGCAGAAGGGATCTCTCTGCCCAAGCTCCATGCAGACATGTCCCGAAGGATGTGCATGGGAGTGCTAGGAAAGAGGGGATGTCCAGCTTGTGTCTTCTTCCCTTAGCCCAGCAGCCCCTCCCTACATGTCTGGCTCCACTGTGTGCACTGCGCAAGTGTGGAATGCTTGAGGTGTTGGCCACAATCCGATTGGCTGATGCCATGTGGATCTCTCCTGATGCGAGTGCGAGTTGGAACGGCAGTCAGGATTTGCTGGCTCAGTCAGGATGGTAAAACCCCACAGCGTCTCTGAGCAAAATCATTCCTTCCTAAGCGGCTTTAAATTCAAATGTATCACACCACGGTTCTGACTGGCGCTGGGCCACACATTCCACTTTGTAGCATTTCAAATTCCCTCTAATTCCTCCCCTTCCCCACCTGCCATCTTCTCCTTGTCTTCTCCCTCTTCCTCATTCCCTCCTCCTTCCCCGCTTGCACGGTCCTCTCTCGGAACCACCCAGCGCTCTGAGACGCTTGCTGCCTTCACGTTTCTCAGCCCAGTACATACACAGTAACTGTTCTTGTCCTCAAGCTATTCACGGGCTGGGCCTGGGGAGGGAGCCTTTGCCAGGCAGTTGCCCGGGGTACCAGAATCCATGATGCTGTGTTCACCAGGAGCCGATGTATCCTTTGGTAGTGAGCCTGGATGCAGGCAGAGCATGTCCGGGGCTATGGGAGAACAGATCATCTCATCTTTCTTCTTCCCTTCACTAATGTAATGAGCAGTAGTGAGGCTGCAAAGGAGATGCTGCCCAGTAGTCTGGTCCGACGCTGGACTCCTCAGTAGGGACCTTTGAGAATGCAACAGGGGATTTGCAAAGGGAGGCGCGGCTTTGTCTTTTGTGCCATCTGGAACTTTTCACTTCGAAGTGCAAGCGGAATCCCATGAGAATGGCCCTGGGTGCTGGCAGGGGAATCTGCCACACTGTAACTGATTGACCGCTTGTCAGCAAAGCTTTTTTTCCATTTTGGTTGACATTTTCCATGTTTTTGAAATAAAACTAGAAACCCAAACCCACCTTTTTGTATTATAGCAAAAATGTTCAGGGTTTGGTTTTGAAAACTAAATGTTTTTGCTGATTTTGTAAACTATTTTTGAAACTATTTTTTTCTGAGTTTCATTTTTTCTCGAAATTCTTTGCGGAAAACTTTAGGGAAAAAATTTCTCATGAAAAATAATTAGTATTTTTCAACCATACATTTACTGCACTGAAGTGTTTCAGACTGATGGGGTTTTGTTTTATTCAGTTTTACTAGCACAATAATATACGTTGGCTTCATCATCAGACATTGCACACACACTTCTAACCATCTCTTGTGCTTTGTGCATTAGGAGACAGATGCACACCCTTATATATGTTGTTAATATTCTTTACCCAGTAAAGTAACAATATCCATTCATCCTAGACTATCCCAAAGGACTTTCCAAACTCATAAATCAATCCACCTGCCCCTGAAATGCAGCTACCTCTAGGGTGCAATACAATAGCGGTACTGCAACACTGAACATCTTCTTAAAGCAAGAAGTGAAGAGGAATTTCCATGCACAGTGAAAATGCAAGGATGATTTATGGAGCCAGAATGTAATTCAGAAGTTGTTATTTGGCCAGGGCACCCGTGTAAGAAAGAGCCACTGGTATTGTTAATGACCACGTGCTCACACATGCATGACTTCACTCTCATCTGCAAATGGCCATTCCTACAGCATAGCGCCCCCTAGGGCTAGGGTTTGGTATGGAATTGTAGAGAAAGTCACCACCAGCACCACTTCCAGCACAGTGTGTGGATTTCCCCCCAGCACTGCCTCTGCGTGACCCCATTTAGCCTATGAAATCTGAGATCAGAGGCCCAGGTGGCAGACCATTGCACGGCAGATCTGTGGGTGTCTGCTAGATGCCTGTGTATGGGTAGCCAGCCAGGAGAGATCACTGTCTGCAGGTATTTTCCCCATGAGCAAATTGCACACCCAGCCTGCCATGCGTGTGCCCTGAGCAGGCTGTCTGGGAGCCACGCTTTGGAGCATGTCACCATCAGGAGCAGTTTGCTTGTGTGTTTTGTTACTCCCCAGGAAACGTGCTGCTCTGAACACAGACAGAGTGCACTGGCCAGAACAGCCAGTGAACAGGAAGGTGCTTCGCTGCTCTTCGCAAAGGTGGGGCAATGCTGTACGCTGGGTCTTCTGTTCCGCTCTCCCTCACTAGCTGCCGAGAGCAGAGTCTATTTCCTTCCTTGAACTAGTTCCCAGCAGCTGGAGGAAGCTTTGATTTCAAGCTTTACCAGAGGAGCTCTTTTATCCATCTCCCCCTCCCCATGCTCATCGATCCACAAACAAGAGATGGCCTTTCATGCCTTCACTGATGTTAAGGACAAAAGGGACCATGGTGATTATCTTGTCTGACCTCCTGCAAAACACAGCCCAGAGAATTCCACCCAGCCAGTCCCTTCTGGAGCCCAGGACTCCTCGCTGAGTGAGACCGTAGCTTTCGGAAAGAAACTCCTGGATTGCTGGATGCTTAATGAGAGCACGTGCCCCTGCAGGGCAAGGGCCAAGAGCCATCCATGGCTGTGCCCGCCAAGCAGCAGCCCAGAGAGAACCTGCTAGCCTGCCTGGATGTCTTGCCAGTGGGTCCCAGGCTAACTCAACGTGGTTCCCGGGGCTCTTCCCATGGCTACATCAGGTGACTGCCTAGGTGTTCGGAGCAGCTGGTCCCATAGCTCGAGCAGTAGAGGTTAATTCCTTTTGACTGTGAGCACCTGAGTTCAGTCTGCCCAGCCAGGCACAACATCATTTCCCGAGAGGAGCGAGATGTTCTCCAAGGCAATGGGGCTGCTTCCTTAGCCGCAGAGCCCTGCCCCAGCTCTAGGCTAGCTGTTTGGACCAGTTCTTCTTGGATGTTAGACCCTTTCCCATCTGCTGCCTAGAATGGGCACAAAACCAGTCTCCAGACCCCATCAACTCCTCCATCCTGCCCCACAGATTGTTCCATCGCAGGCGATTGCTCCTGTCCAGCGAGAGATGGGATGAACCAGATGCTGGGACTGCAGAGCCTTAAATTTAGAGGGAATCGGAATCCAAATTATGCAGCTGAGGCCCATCTAAGCAACAGCACCTACCTGCTCCGCACCACACGCGTGCTGCCGCCGGCTCACCACCGCCACGCCACAGGCGCTCAGCATTCCTGAAGAAATCTGGCCATCTGTACTGAAAAGTTCTTGCTTCTGCAAACTGAACGCCCGGCTCTTTGAATGCAGTGTGGGAGGAAAGCCTGTTGCTGCCAGGAGGTGACCCTGCCAAGCGCACCCCCTTTGGCCTTTGCAGACTGGCTGGCTCGTGCTGCTGGGGGAATCCATTTTATTGACAGCTCTTCATAAAGCCTGGCAGCATTTGAAAGGCTGCAACGCTTCCCTCGGAATATCAATAAGCTGCAGCCTTTCCAGCGCGGGGCAGATTTGAAGGAAGAAAGAGTGAGGCTCAGAGGATCAGCGATCAATGCCGGGCCCATCGGGAGCCCAAGTTTAGGAGATTTGTTATTGAAATAGGAACGGAATTGCTGCCCGAGTGAGCGCTCTGATCTGACCCTGCTACGTGCGGCGACTTCAAAAGCACAGCGCATCTGTGGGGCGAGCTCCTGGCCTCAGGGCACCCGGGGCATGAGAAGCACTAGCACCCAAAGGGGGCTGGCACGCTTGGATGCGTCTCTTCCCAGACGGGGGAAGGACACTGTGCCATGGATCCGGCGCTGTGACTGCTCCCCCTACACCTCAGCCAGACAGTTAGATTAGCAAGGATTAGAAACAGCCCCATGCAGCCGCAGAGGATCAAAATCAGACCTTCTCTAATAGAGCGGCAGGCTGGTCTGGTGGTTGGGGCATTCGCTTAGTCTGTGGGCAGCTTGGCTTCAAGTCCCTGCTCTGCTACAACTTCCCTGTGTGAGAGTGGGCATGTCTCAGTGCCGCCGTTCCCCTGGGTGTCATGGAGATAACAGCACGGGAGGGCAGGATGGTAGATCCATTAGAGATGGTGAGGTTCTCAGATCCTGTGTTAATGGGGGCCCTCTATCTACCTAAGGTAGATACATTTCCTGTCATGGGGCTGTTGGAGAGGATGGTGCAGCCAACCTGACTGCTAGGTAGGGTGGGGAATAACGGGCTGGGTATGGGGGATCTGGGAGTTATAGTGGATCACAAATTGAATATGCGCCAACAATGGGATGCAGCTGTGTAAAATGCCCCTATCACTCCGGGGTGTATGAACAGGAGAGTCGGATATAAAACACAGGAGGTTGGTGTCCTGCTCCACTCGGCACTGGTGAGGCCCACAGCTGGAGTGAGGTGTCCAGTTTTTGGCCCCACACTTTAAAAAAGATGTGAAGAAGCTGAAGAAGAGGAGCAACAAAAATGATAAAACATCCCACCTCTAGCCAGCGGGCGTCAGCTCCCCCTTCCCATGCTCCTCGCCCAACTGGGCATGTTTAGTCTTGAGAAAAGAAGACTGAGGGGGGACCTGATATTCCAAAATATTAAGGGCTGTTATAGAGAGGAGGGTGATGGATTGTTCTCCATGTCCACTGAAGGAAGGACAAGAAGCAATGGGCTAAAGCAAAGGAGATTTAGGTTAGCTATTAGGGAAAACTTTCTGACCGTAAGGATAGTCAAGCTCTGGAAAAGGCTTCAAAGGGAGGTTGTGCAAACGCCGTCATTGGAGACTTTAAGAACAGGGATGGTCTAGGATGACTTGGTCTGGCTTCAGCGCAGGGGACTGGACTAGACGACCTCTCAAGGTCCCTTCCAGGCCTGCATTTCTATGATTTTATGATAAAGCAGCCACTTTGCTCTGCTGCACATCACCCACAGTGCTGCAGTGTGTGGGGGGGCGATTCTGCTCAAGACATGGTGAAAATTCCTGTTAAGCATTATCAAAGATAGGGCGATGAGGTGGGGGGGTTAGTGAGTTTAAGAGCAGCAGACGGGGGCTTGGATGGAGGACTCAGCACCAGCAAAACTGCTCTGTGTCTCCAGGACCTACGTTTTCTATGCAAACTCCTAGCAGCCTGGGACAGTAGCAGGATCGTTGTGTCTGGCGCAGAGAGTAGACATTGCAAAAATGGGGCAAGCTTCCAGGTTTCCTTATATTTCTTTTCCTAAAAAAAGAAGAGGGAGTTCTCCTACAAAAACTGTGGTTAACGAATATCACCTTGATCCAGAAAACAAGGCAAGTACGTTGGAATTAACCCCCTATGGATTAAATGGAAATGGCCAGTCAAGGTAGTTAACAGAAGGATTCATTACCCCCAACAGGTCAGACATCCAGTTAATGAAAAAGCTGATGTGTGAAAATCTGACTAACCAAAGTCAGGAGCCCTGGTGACTTGGAAACATACATGTATCTACCAACACTTCAGCACCCACAACCTCATCTCCATATGTCTTGTCAGTGTCACCATGGTGGCTTTGCTGTATCTCACTTTGGGGCCAACCAATGAGTAGGAGCCTGGGGGGGGGGGGAATCTGGCAGCCTGGAAGGAAAGACAGAAGAACCTGAAGAGGAGAAGAGGGAGAGAGTTACCATCTCTGTAGCCATTTCTTAGCTCAGATCCGATTCTTCCTGACTGCCCTAGTCATAGCCCTCAATGGACACTCCAGCCTCCTGTTCTCTGACAGCCCCACGGTCACTGGCAGGACCCCAGGATTCCTACGCCCCAGGCTCAGGGAACTGCTGCCTGCAACCAAAACTTCACATTTGGAAATTTGACATCACTCTGCTCCCTTATTGCAAGGAACCTGTCCCAGGAGCGGGGCGCTGTCTGAAGACTACTGCAGAAAAACTCAATCACCACAGCTCCACTTTGGACTTGTTTATCAAACTCTTTATTAATTACAAGTAATCCTATGTGTGTTATTGTTCAGCTAGAAGTGGCCTCTGTACCCTCTCAAGCACAGAAACATTTTATTACAGATCCCAGTTCCAACTTCCTTCTCAGAACCTGCTGGGTCCTATGTCCTCAATGCCACTTTCCCGGTAACCTGGACCCATCCAGTCCCCAATGGACCTGCCTCTGGTGCCTCGACATCACACTCCTGGCTCCTATAGACAGGTTCTGAAACGAGCCACCTCCAACCAGCTGGCGTCAGCTCTCCTTCCCCATGGTCTTCACCCAACTGCTGATGTTGGAACTAGCATTGCATGCTGGCCCCTAGCAACCAAACGGGCCTTTACAGAGTCCACAGATGTTACCTCACTCTCTCATGTCCACCCAGTGCAAGCAGGCCTTAAAATCTGGCTTTGGGCTCACCAGACCCTGGTGTCTACTTCCAGACACAGAATCTTGGCCAGTCCTGCTTTGTCAAGACAGCCATCCCTGCCCTTCCTTCTGGGGTGCAACTCTGCTTTTCCCAGTGGGAACCCCCACAGCTTCACTGCTGGGAGCATCCCTCACTCCCCCGGCCCTCGCCCTGTACTGCTGGGTCCGGCTCTCCAGCCTTGGAGATATCAGCAGGTCAGCTCCTCCACTCATCCCCTGCACTTAGCCCTGGATCTCTGTCTCAGAGCCAGCAAGCAACTCCCGCTGCTCCTTCTCCTGCCTTCAGCCTGCTAGTCTGGGGACGCCGACAGATAGCCAGCAAAGCCATCTTGCTGATTTCCTGCCTTCAGCCTCCCCCACAGGAGCCCCCTTCTCTCTCAGGCAGCTGTCCTCTCCTGCCCTTCTTCTGGCTGACTCCTGACTGACCTTTATAGCCTCCCTGGTTCTGTCCCACCCTTTTAATTGCCCCTGCACTGGAACAGGAGAACAGAGCCCAGTTCCATTTAATGGGCCAGCTACCCTGCTCCCTGGCCCCATTTCTCTCCCGCTGTCACTTCTAACAGGTGGACAGACAAGGCGCGGGAGGGAATCTCTTCCATTGGACCAACTTCTGCTAGTGGCAGAGACAAGCTTCCGAGCTTACACAGAGCTCTTCTTACGCTGCAGACAACTAACACCAGGCAGATACGTCACAGTGAAAGCCCCCTGAGCAGCCCATTGCCTGTTCCTCTCTCAGCGATTCATTTGCTCTTTGCAGTTCTCTCATCTCCAGCAATGCAAATCAATGCAGTCAGCTTCATTCCTATTGAGAGCCACGGGCTCTTTCAGGCCCCTGTTGGGGATCCACGGAGAGCAGCAGAAGATCCGTTTCTCTATAAGCGTTGCCTTTCGCTGGGATTTTAACAGAACTGTGTGACCATTTCTACATCGACATCTCAAGCTACACGGCAGCGGACAGGGTCCCTTTGCCTGCCCTCCAGAGAGAACAGAGAATGAGGTGACACCAATCGAATGACACCACAACACATTGCTTGGAAAGGGGGGACGGACCAAAGGAGAGACCCAAATGCCTGGCCGCTGTCTGTAATTTTTAGACCGTGCTCAGCTGTCTCAGCGAAGGAAAAGAGGGAAGGAGATGGAGAGAGAGGGAGATGCCTTTGGGCTGAAGGGGACTTCTTGGTCCCTTGGCTTGATGGGACTTTAAAGATAATGATGAATTTTCCCCTTTGCTGAGGTCTGGGCACTGAGTGGTTGAGTCCTTCCAGCCAGTACTCCCATGTAGAAACGGGGCCCCCGGAGGTGGCAGTGAATTCACTTTCCACCATCATTTGGGCTTGATGGGACAAATGCCGATGGAGGCTGAGCTCCTCTGCTGTACCAAGGGACAGCCCTGCTGTAGTGCCATGTACACCTTCCAACAGGGCTAACGTGGGGCAAGGTTCTGCCATTGGCTCTCTATATGGGGGTGAATTTCACCCAGGCAGTGGAAATGTACACCGGGGTGTGGTCCTGGCCAAATACCAGGACAAAGAGTCATGGCAAATCCCTCTGCGTCACTCAGCACCCCAATGTGCGAGGCTGTGGCCAGCTCCTCCCCTTTGGTCCATTGCACCCACAAGGGAAGTCAGCACCAGGTATCGAACCAGGGCCCTTTTGGATCTAAACACATGAGCTCCTGCTGTAGCAGGTCTGTCTGTGGCCCAGCCACCTCTAGATGGGGACAGAGCACCATACTGAACGTGTGGGGGCTGCACCTGCCCTCTTGTGCCTTGCACTCACTAGTGCACGTACGTTTGAGCGCTTCCTGATGGAAGAAACCGCCCTTCTCCGGCTGACGCCGCTGCCCTCTTGACGAGCCAGCCAGAGGGGTGCATTGCACGGATGGACAGGCCCTCTGCGTGCAGGCTGCAGCTTCCCGCAATTGCTGGAATCACTGAAGTGTCCCCGAATGCTGAGCCGCAGCCTCTAAACGTGGCTAACAACAGCCAGCGTGAAGAAACATCAAAGGGGGCCTTTCCAGCTGCACTTTCGAAAACACAGCACTAAGCAGCCGCAGATGGGAGCAGGGGCGATGAAATATGCATAACCCAGCAGATCACAAGGTAGCGCTTAGCTGTCCTCTAATTAAAAGGGAGCTGGTTCCTAATACAGTGAGGAAAGCTGCCAGTGGAAGCTGTGTGCAGCCAGATTTTCCCCAATTGAGACTGAACTGTCTACCAGGGACCCTCCAACCATTCCTGCCTGGCTCAAAGGTGCTAGGGGGCTTTGGCAGGTCGCACAGCGTTGTGGAGCATCCCAGCTGATCTCTGCACAGCGTAGTCAGACAAAGTGCGCCTGGCTAGAGCGCGGCAGAACCATGGCCCCACGGCTCAAGGTCATAGCACTGATGGGATGGGAACTTTGAGCTGCGCCCTGGCTGTGTAAAAACCATCCCTGCAATGAGGGGGGAGATCCTGACACCCACCCAATCCATCTCCCGGAGCTGGGATGAATTGAGGAACTAGGGGAATCTTGTGCAATAAAGGTCAGGGTGGGGTGTGACTGCGAATGCTTATTTGGTTTGTGGGAGCGATTGTTAGTGCAGGAACCAGAGCCCTGATAGTGCAACATTTCCTCACTGGCCGGGGGACCAGAGCTTATACAGCCCCCGCCCCACGGCTCCCCTGCTCCAAGGCACTCCTGCCTCCTACAGCCCCCTCCCCCACACAAAGAAGGGGGTGGAGCCTGAGGAAGAGGGGAGAAGGGGCGGGGTCTTGGGGGTCCAGTTACCAAATGTTAGAAAGGTGGCAACCTTCCCACTCCCCCACAGATCTCCTCCCCATATAGCCCCCCTCCCCCACATAGCCCTCCACACAGCTCCCCTAGCCCCCAGAATCCTCCTCTCCTCCTACACCATATAGGCCCCCTGCTGCCCACAGGCCTCTTTCCCCCCACAGCCCTCCCCTGCTCCACGGTTACCAACCCTGACCCTTGGGCATACCTGGAAAGCTGCCGGCTAAGCTGCCTGTGTCAATCCCACCTCTCTGCACGTCTGCCCTGGGCTGATCAGTGGGCTGGATCCCAAGGCCTCCCACTGCAGCCCCTTCGGCTGCTGCACCCACTGGCTTGTATCCCGGTGGGGCTGGGGAGCGTGGCTCAGGCACCCCCCACGGTAGCCACATTGCTTCCGGCTCTGGACGAGCCTTCAGGCTGTTTTCAGCTGCTTGGCTTCTGGGGTGCCACAGCTCCAATGTGGCCAACCCTGCGATCAAGGGGCTTTTCCTGAAACAGGGTGTTCCCAACCCTTGCAAGGCACTGGGGGAGCTTCCCGCTCCCCTCGCAGAACATTAGTGAATTTAGTTGTCCCATTTCCACCCTCCCCCAGCCCAGCAATTCATTCCACCCCCACATCAGTTCTGTCCCGTCCCCCCGCCATCTCTCCCGGCTCCTCCTGCACATCCAGGGGCTCTTTACCTCCCTCTGCCCCGTCCCAGCTGGGGAGGAGGGTGGCAGAGCTGCCGTGAGCTACTGGGCTCATTCGGCTCTCTCCCCCTCCCTTCCCCATATTCCCCTCTGAGCTGCTGAGTGGAGGGGGAGGGCTCTGCCTGCTTCCTGCTGCAGCACTGATTGGCTGCTCTTCCCCAGGAGGTGGGGCCGTGGGGGAAGCAGACAATCAGAGGGGGAAATTCCCATGGGGGCAGAGCCTTTCCATGGGTCATGGCTGGGCAGGCGGCAGCCCTGGCCACCACTTGGCAGCGCTGTGTCTCAGAGAGAGCTGGTCAGGAAACAGATTTTCTGTCTGGGGGGAATGTTTTTGAGCTTTTGGAAAAAAAAATTCGTTCTGAACTGGGATGAAAATCCTACATTTTGATTAATGTTTTTGCCCAAGTAAAATCTGAAACAGAATTTATTTGGGGTCAAGCTAAATGTTTCATTTTGATGTTAACTCCTTTTTTAAAAAGATTTTTTCATTGAAAATAAAGTAAATGACAATAGTAATAATAATAATTAATTGAAACGTTTCATCCCGGGAACGACATTTTTTAAACAGTTTCCCCCCCACACACACACGTTTTTTACTAAACAAAATGTTGCTGTAATCGGTATACTTTCCCCAAACAATTGAAAAGGCATTTTCTGACTGAAGAACATGGAAAATGTCTGTTATTGAAAAGTATGTATGACACAGTTTCCTCACTCACATTTGTGTTGTTACCCATTGGATGTGAAGGGGTTATTTCCTTCCTGGGACAGAAGATAACCAATGAAGTGGCTGGGGGTGAGAAACACGGCATGTAGGCAAAGATAGGGGTTTAACGCCATTAATTTGGGCTTGAATGGGGACTGAGAGTGGCTGGCTCATTACAAAAGCAACTTTCCCTCTCCTGGAATTGACACCTCCTCATCTATTACTGGGGGTGGACCACATCCCCTCTGACTGAATTGGACTTGTCAATACTGGTTCTCCACTTGTGAGGTAACTCCCTGCTCTTCATGTGTCAGTATAATAATGCCTGCATCTGTAATTTTCACTCCATGCATCTGAAGAAGTGGGGGTTTTACCCACGAAAGTTTATGCCCAAATAAATCTGTTAGTCTTTAAGGTTCCACCGGACTCCTTGTTGTTTTTGTGGATACAGACTAACATGGCAACCCCTGATAATAGGCATGTAGCGCTGCTGTGAATGGTCTATCAAGAACTGTCACTGGGTGAATAGAGCTACCGTGGAAATACAATGGAAGACCATGGACTGGCCCATTAACTTTTAAGGATGGCAGGCTGAGGAGTGCAGGATATGTGAAAACAGCCTGTTTGGAACTGAAGCTTGCCACAAAGAGCTGAGATGTGAGCAGACTGTAATGAGACTCCAGCTGCCCAGTGCAGGGGGGCTTCCCAGGACATCTGGGGAAGCAGAGAGGTGGTGCTGAGCGTGTAGGTTTTGCTTTGCCATTCGAACCTAATTCCCCTAATCACTGTATTCCAGGTGACTAAGAAATGCCAGCTAGTTTTGAAAAGGCTGCCGTGGGTCACTGCAAACACCGGTTGGTTGCATCGTTCCCGGGAAAGGAAGTCTCTAACAGAGGTCCACGTGAAAAATGGGGGCGCTGAGCCAGGGAGCCAGTGTAGGAGTTGTGGGGCTCCCACCTGTAACAGGTAGAGGCCCCGTGCCCAGCACTAAGGAGAGGACACTCCCAGAGAGACTGTGTAAAGGTCAGAGGCAGAACCCAGCCTGTGGATCTGTGGCCACTGATTGAAAACACTTTAGATGAGGATTTTCTGGCCATTTGTAGTCTGAGAACATAGCTTGACGGGAGGCGCTGACTGTGGCCACGTTGTTTGGTAACAAGCTATTTCTGTAGACACTAGAGCAAACCTGAGCAGCTCTGCCTGCAGCCTCACTGCAACTGTCCAGGCCAGGAAACACCTAGGTCGGGAACATGCCACTGGGCCCTGATGTAAGGAGCAGACCACAGCCAATGGCAGAAATGCCACAAGGACCAGCGCTCCCCCAAAAGAGGGAGAGCCTGACAATCTGACCTGGGAATCAGGCATTTCAAACCGGGCTAGAAAAGAAAAGGGAACAATTAATCCATGTTGCCACCCGTCCTCGCCCCCCCGCCTTTCCCATCTCCAGCTTGTGTGATTCCTTTGGGGAAGGGGATGCACAGCAAGGGGCAGGTGTGAGGGCAGCATGTTGGGGTGAGTCTAATGCCTACCAAGCAGGGGAAGCGAGTAGCCCAGGGCTTCCCAACTTGTGGCTGGGGCAGGGGGTCGTGAAAGGATACGAGGGGGTCGTGAGACATTAAAAATCTACGGAGGGGCAGACAGGCCAAACCTGCATGGTGCTCAAAGCTGTATACACATCACGCACCGTGGGTACAATTTTGTCAGCCGGGCTCATGGAGAAGCACCAGTACCCCCAGGGAGACTCGCGGGGTCACTTCTCCAGGTGGCACTGGTAAGATCCCCTGGCAGGAGGAGCCTGTCCCAGGCCCGTGCATCTGTGTAAGGCCCAAATACGTGGCTGCTGCACCACCACCACCAGGAGCAGAGGGCCAGGCTGAGAGCACCAGCAGCAGCTGGAGGAGAGCCACATGGTCCCCCTGTGCATTGCCCGCCAGGGGCTGCCGGTACCTGGATCTGTCCAAGCTGGATGGGCAGCTTCAGCTACAGGATACACTGAGCAGCTGCCTGCCTACCTGCGCCCACCTCAGCACCGCCTGCACCTGGTATTGGTGCCTCTCCCTGATACTGGACGGCTCCTCCCCTTCCCCCCATCAGGCCTCCTCCATGCTCCATTCTCCACTCCCCCACATCACCAAGCAGCCCCCTTCATCCGCATGCCCTCTCCACCCACCCCAGTAAGTCCCTTTCCCCTTCTCCCAAACACGTCTAATGCCTCTTTCAGCCCAGCAAGCCAGCTGTTCAAGCATCTGACCCCAACCCACCTGGCCTTCCTCCCCCCGGGGATAGGACCTGCGCCACCCTCCAGGGTACTGTGAGAGAAATTTCTCGGGTGTCCCTGGTGGGGTGGGCCTAGCCTGGGGATTGCATTAACAGAGGTGAGCCCTACCAGGGTGAAGGCATGGAAGAGTTTGGGAGCCGCTGTTCTAGCCCGATCTCTGTGCTGTGGAAATCAAGAGCCACAATGCAAAGTCCAGCGGCGGGTAGAGGAGGCGGCGCTCCCATTCTCCACAGACAGCTGGCACGAGGCTGTCGCAGCACGCGCTCAGCGCTTTGCGGGATCACATATAAATCTCTGGCTTCAGGGAAGCTACGGCCCAGAGGAGGTTGGCTCAGTGTGTTAATCCAGTATTGGAAGGGTTAATTACCTCAGTGTCTGCGTGGGAGCTACTCTGGATAACCAAGCCAGCCCCTGTGTCTCCTGGCGGCTAGAGCTGCCTGGAATCAGCACGGCGCATTGTTGCAGCAAATGTTGTAGTCTGCACCTGCCTGACAGTCCCTCCAGAGGGCGGAAGGGCGGAGCTGGCCTTGGAACCCATGAAGCTGCAAAGCGCCTGGAGGAGTGTGCTGGCTTCTCAGCTGGTTAATCCTAATAATTATTTATTTATTAATTATTTATTAGATATAAATAAATGATTTATTTATTAATAATTAATCACGAGAGTCCCTATGAGCCCCAGGCGTGGAGCAGGGCCCCACGGTGCTAGGCATTGTACAAACACAGACCAAAACGCCCGGCTCTGCCTCGAGGAGCTCCCAAGCTAGACCAGAGACAACAGGTGGCTACAGACAGGGAGCGTGAAGAAACAATGAGACGATACTGGTCAGCACGACGGGCAGCGGTCGCAGCATACCAGCCGCGTTGCTGTTATCGAGTTGTTAGTAGGCCTGACAGGTGGCGCTGGAACCAGGGGAGCCAGGGGGCCATGCTCCCCCCATGTGTTAACAAGAGAAACATAGGTGTTCTTTGCAGGATATGTAAGTAGTATTTTAATTCCTTTGCCACTTTGGCCTTGCCCCCCCTCCCTTTTACAAACGGTGCCCTGGTCTCATGCAAAGGAGCGTTCTAAGCCCAGCCTGCTGTTTGGGTCTCACTTCTTGCTGTTATGTAGAGACCGAGTGGATTCCTCAGGCCGGAGCACTGGGGTGCCTCCAGAGAGCAGGGCTGGGCCTTTGTACTCAGCCAGGCTCAGCTCGCTTTGGGGGCTAATTAGAAACACGATGTGGAAGCCTGGCCCCATTGAAATCCATGGGTGTTTTGCCATTGCCTCCAGTGGGGCCAGGATTCCACCACTGGCATCTTGCCACAGGGAGCAGGGGTGGAGAGGCCCCTGCAAGTCCCTTTAGGTGCCCCTGGCTTAGCTATGCTGGGGAAGGTGCTGTCCCAAAGACCCCGCCCTGCCGCCAGCAGTCAGTGCCTGCAAAAGGGAGAGCGGGTCTGAGACACGGCGCAAAGGAGCTTCTCATGTGCAGCACGACCTGCCCGCCGCGGCACTGGTGGGATCAGAGACACTGACTCAGTCAGCAAGACACAGACTGCATGTTAAGTAGCTGCATGCAGCCCCCAAAGAAGCTTCCTATTAACAGCAACCTTTGTTCCTCATTAGGGATGAGTCTGTAATTTATCCCCCAGCAGAACAACGAGGATGCTGAGGTGACGTTCAGCGGTGCTTCCCATCCCAGCCATAATGATGCACAGTTTCCCACCTCCTGACTCTCCACCCACCTCTCAGCCCAGGGTTAGGCTGGAAAACCCAGAGCTGGGATGTCGTCAGGGAGAGATGGGCTCTGGGTCGGATCTGGGCTCCCACCCCTGGAAAAGCACTTTAAAAAAATCCGATTTTGAAAAAAGAGAGTGAGAGAAATGAGAAGCAAAAATGTCAAAAATGAAAAATACCAAAAACATGTTGTTCAAATGTGGGAATATTTGTATAAAGAAAAACGTGGGTACCTTTCAAACCTCGGGGATGAAAAGAACTTTTTGCGATTTCAATATTTTTGGTGATTTTTTCTCGCATTGCTGTTAATTTCAGGGGCAAAGAAGGCCCAATGTGCATGTCCACCTTTGGGCTGCAAGCACGTAGCTAGGGGCCACGGGAAGCACTGGGACTGCACTCGGTTCAAAAAGGAAAGTATGTGCATAAATCTGCGCAGATTCGGAGCCTAAGGGTATAAGCAGATCCCTGATGTGTGCACTGGATGTTGTGTGATTGCGGCAGGGTGTACCAATCCCGCACGGGTGAGGCAAGGGTTAAGGAGCTGCTCTGGATGCAGAAAGCCACACCCCCTCGCCCCTGGTGAGCATGTTCCCAGTGGACGGAGCATTCAAAAGGGTGCGGCTCAGCTCAGCCTGGGTGGATGGAGCAGGAGAGCAGTTGGGTGCCGCAGACTCCTGCAGAGATGCTGCTGGAGCTCCAAGCAGCCGGGACTGGGCCTCACAGCCAAGCTACTGCAGTGCAAACTCTTCAACTGCGGGGACCAAGGGTGACACGTTGCTGCTGGCAGGGGAAGGTGCTCTGGAGACTGACCTGAGAGGATGCGAAAAGGGATCCGAAGGCAGACCCATGGCACGATGGAGAAATAGAACCTGGGGTAGGAAGTGACCCAGGAAACTGGAGTAAAGGTGAGACGAACTGGGACTGTTCTTACTGTGGTCTGTGAATGCTGACAGGGGAGTGTGGCTAGGATAGTCTGCATTGGGGGATGGGAGACTGACCGACGGAGAATACCTGAGCATGTAACGTGAGAACCCAGGAAGGGGTTAGAGACCAGGTGACACCTTTGTCCGGGAAACTGAACAAAGGCTGTGGGAGGGGTCGCTGAGGGGAGAGTTTCAGGAACTGGCTGGGGAGCTGGCTGGGAGGCAGACGGGGCTCTGACCTCGCAAGGGGCTGGGGTGTCCTGAGACCCCAAGATGGACCCAACTGAGGGGCGTCCTGTTGTCTGTGCCTGCAAGATCTGTCTTGGGCTGTATTCCTGTCGTCTAAATAAACCTTCTGCTTTACTGGCTGGCTGAGAGTCATGGTGAATCGCAGGAAGCCGGGGATGCAGGGCCCTCAGTCCCCCATACTCCGTGACAAAAGGTGCCAGTCCCTAAGACGTGTATGGACTATTGTTGTGAAGGGCCCTGGGTTGGAACCTCATGGATCAAGGTGTGCCTGGGTTCCCCTACCCCACTGTGGACTGTAACCACCAGATAAGACAGCCCTTGACTCTTGCCAGTAGGGTACATAGTCCACAGTATCGCCACTGGATGCTACTTCCGGCCTCAGACACCCAAACACCCCACCACAGTAAAGCAGAAAAGTGCGTATGCAGTTTTGCTTGATCCCTTCTGAAAAGTGGGCTGAGAAGTGTGCAGATATTTGACAGGCGTAAACGCCCCCAAAGGGAAGGGGCTAGTTAAGATGAAACAAGCTGCTGTGGTGAGGGGTCATGGGGTGAAGTTAAGAAACGGAAGATTTAGGCTGAAGAGCGGCACTGACTCCCTGGCAGAGAGATGTGTCAGAATGTGGAATCGTCTTCCAAGGTGAAGGGCTGAGACCCACATTGCCTGGGGTATTTAAATGCAGCTAAGACACAGCACATGGAGATGTAACAGCATCTCTGTAATACATTGCATGTCTGTAGCATCTCCTATCTAGTATTACAAAGCCCTTTCCAAAGGTGGGAGAGCGCTATTATCCTCATTTCACAGGTAGCATAACTGGGGCACAGGGTGGTTGAGTGATGCTCCAAATTTACTCAGCAAGAGTCCCTCTACACGGCAAAGGCCCGCGGTGTGACCGTAGCTGGCCTGGGTCAGCTGACTTGGGCTTGTGGAGCTCAGGCTGCGGGCTATAAAATTGCAGTGTAGACAGGCTAGAGCCTCTGAAACCTCCCACTGCAGGCTCCAGCCAGGACCTGAATATCGACACTCCAGTTTTATAGCCCCAGAGCCCGAACTCTGCAAGCACAAGTGAGCTGACATGGACTCTGAGACATGGGGCCAGGGGGTTGTTGTTTTTTGCAATGTAGATATACCCCAGGACAACAGTGGAATCAGGATTAGAAACTAGATCTCCCAGTTGCTATTCCCTGGTCTCCAGTGGGATCATCCAGTGCGGGGGGAGGGACAAGACCATCCAGCTGCAATGACTGTAATTTTATACTTGCAGAGTTGTTGTAGGCGGGTATCTCCCAGGATAGGAGAGAGGCAAGGTGGATGAGGTAATTTCATTTATTGGACCAACTTGTTTTGGTGGAAGGGACAGGAGAAAACTAGTGTCCAAGCTAAATACAAGGTGGGACAGATTGTTACACGTAAGGGGTTCATACATGTTGTAGGAGACCACGTAAAATGAAGGGGGCAATTAACACCTCTGTAGTCACAGGTCAATGGAGAGTTAGTAGGCAGCAGACTGTTACAAATTGTTGTAATGGGCCATAAAAAACAGTGTCTCTGTTAAGTCCATGGTTTTTAGTGTCCATCACAGTTATGAATTTAAGTTCCCAAGCTTGTCTTTTGAAGGTGTTTTGCAGGTTTCCTCGAGGAAGAGGACTGAGAGGTCAGCTATAGAGTGATTGCTTTGTGAAAAGTGTTCGCCCACTGGTAACAGGGAATTTTTGTCTTTGATCATTTTCAACCACCACCTGTCCATGAAACTTTCTCTGGAATACTCCCACACTAGCATCAACTTTCTGGACACCACAATCAGCTTGGAAAAGACACAACTAAGGGGGGATATGCTAGAGGTCTATAAAATCATGACTGGTGTGGAGAAAGTAAATAAGGAAGTGTTATTCACTCCTTCCTATAACATAAGGACTAGGGGTCACCAAATAAAATTAATAGCAGGTTTAAAACAAACAAAAGGAAGTATTTTTTCACACAATGCAAAGTCAACTTGTGGAACTCCTTGCCAGCGGATGTTGTGAAGGCAAAGATTATAAAAGGGTTCAAAAAAGAACTGGATAGGTCCATCACTGGCTATTAGCCAGGATGGGCAGTGATGGTGTCCCTAGCCTCTGTTTGCCAGAAGGTGGGAATGAACAACAGGGGATGGATCACTTGATGATTACCTATTCTGTTCATTCCTTCTGGTGCTCCTGGCATTGGCCACTGTCGGAAGACAAGATACTGGGCTAGATAGACCTTTGGTCTGTCCCAGTTATGGACATTATTATGTTCTTAACAATGGGACCTTACAGACAACTATATATGAGAAACTACAGATCACCACACTTACCCTT
Source organism: Trachemys scripta elegans (assembly GCF_013100865.1). NCBI lineage: Eukaryota > Metazoa > Chordata > Testudines > Emydidae > Trachemys > Trachemys scripta. The sequence continues at coordinate 27,696,562 of NC_048312.1, read as the reverse complement.
CATCATCCAGTAACCACCCCAGACACACCAAGAAACCCATTACCTACAGCCAGGCACTCAGATACCACAAAATGACTGAAGAGACAGTCCAAGCTACACACCTTAGTGCACTTAAAACTGCCTTCACCAAACAAGGACACTCCAACAGAGAAGTAGATGGCATCGTGGAACGGGACACCTGAATACCCTGAGAGAACTTGCTTCAATACAGAAAAAGACCCCGCACTGACTGACACCCCTAGCTGTCACATACCGCCCTACACTAAAACCCATAAGGGGCATCACCAAACAATTACAACGTATCCTTGATGGGGACCACATCCTGACCATCTTTGCCAACCCCCCTCCTCTGCCTTCAAACAACCATCCAATCCCGCCAAGTTCATCCTCAGAAGCTCCCCACAGACCAGGACACACCCGTTCAGACCAGCACCTGCCAGAACAACAGTTGCAAGATCTGCAGACATCTCTCCACTGCTTCCATGATCACTACCCTCCACAACACACCTTTCAAGATCCATGGGTCCTATACACGCCTATCCCAACATGTGGTGTACTTCATCCAGTGCACTAAATGCCCCCGCAACAACTATGTGGGTGAAACCAGACTATCACTACACTTCTCACAGGCATTAGCCACTTTCTCCACATAACCGTGGTCTGCCATGCTTGTGGTGGCTCTCAGATATCGGCCTCCATCAGGCTTTCCTTACCCCTCCCATTAAATGAGATTTCAGTCACTCGCTGCTCTCCCAGTGGTAATACAGGATGCATCACATTTACCTTGACCAGCCTGTGCCAGGAGGCGGGAAGAAAGCCATCAAATTTATGAGTCACCTTTTTGTTTTTTCTCCTGCGAAATGTTTTCAACATTTAGAAATCATTTGAATATTATGCAAATGGAAGTGACTTGGCTCCTAAATATAATGAAAAATGCCCACTCCAGCAGTCTGTGCCATATGGAAATTACCTCTGCTGAGTTGTTGCAAAATAAATCACTGTTAAGGGAAGGATGGATTGGCTGAAAGCGAACAGCTGATTTGCAAGAAAGAAAAGACTCTGGGTTAATCCTTTCAGTTTTCTTCTTCTCTCTGTTTACCACCATTAAGAAAATGCTTCCCACACCATAGTTCTAACGTGGGTACTCTGGAGAAGGACAAGAACTGTCACATGCAGCAGCATGGCGTCGCTCCTTTAGCCAGCAGGCATTTAGTGGGTCTAGGTAGCTCAGTGCTAGCAGGATGTCTCACAGCAAAGCTACCAGGGGAGGTCCCTGGATTACTTCCATTTTAGCAAACTGCAGGCAACATGTGACTTCTACAAATGCTGCTTGTGAAATGCTTAGGAACCTGTTAGGATTCCTAAACAAGCTGATGCCTCTGAGGAGCTGTTGGGAACCAATTCAATCTCCTTTTGAAACAAAGAGTAACGACTTCAGTATAAAGTTACGAGTGTAGATGATTATTATTGGCCATAAACCATACAGTCATCCCGGTCTTTGCAATATTCAGTGAGACGTTCCCTGCCCAAGAGAGTCTGAGACAAGACAAATGAAACGCAGAATGGTTCAGGCGAGGGAGGGTGTGGGGAGATTATTGGGAAGTAGCACAAGGCAGGAAGAATCCCTGGAAGGGGAAATGGAGGGATGGGTTTGAGATGGTGAGAGAGAGGCTGCTTGGCATGGAAGAAGAGAGAGAGCTCTCCATGCTGAGGAGTAGCATGAAGCCAAGGCAGGGAGCCAGGAGTGGGTGAGGGAGGCAGGATTTGGAGTGTGGGGAGTGAGAGGAAGAAGAGGAGGAGTGAAGAGCAGAGCTGTAGGTGGGGCCAAGATGACAGGGCTTTGAGGAGAGCAGAAGGAGATTTGAGTGTGAACCAGGGAGCCGGGGAAGGGACTGAAGGCTGGTAGGGGGTGGGGGATCGATGGAACTGGAGCAGCAGTGGATGAAATGGATTAGGTAGCAGCATTTTGGGTAAAATGGAGAAAGGATTCGGCTGGTGAGGAAAAGGTGAGATGAGAGGTGACCAAGGGTTTGAGCAGTGGGGAGAGAAAGGAAAGAAGAAATTCTTGGGGAATTAAAGAGCAAGATGATGAGGTATCCAGATCCATAGACAGAGAGATAATGAGGGAGCCACCTCCTGTCAGCACTGGCCATTTCATTTCCCACTTCTGGCCAGCTCATGTCAGGATGTCTAGGAGATTCCCCCTCCAGCCCTGTAGGAGATCGCTCTCCAACTCAGGTATGCAGTCAGTGAGACATGCTTTTGGTCTCTGGAGTATGAAAGTGTAGGCCTAAATTACTAAGAATTCGGCCTGTTTGCAGAAACAGCAGCCATTTTGTGCTCAGCACTGCTACAGCCACTCATGAAGGGAGGACATACACTGCGCTCTCTCTCGCTCTCTCTCTGTCATAAACATGTTACTTGTTCTTTCTTCTTTTTCCATCTTTTAAAATTAAAGACCTTTTACACAAAGGACTTTTTGTGTTTTATGCTTTTTGTGTTTAGAAAAATAACATAAACTGTCAAACACAGCAGGTGACTGTATAATTTATTGGCCTATCCCAGCACTTCTCCACCTTGGGGCTGTTGTCTGGCGGAGCTAACACTTTCTAAGGTTTCATTTAAAAGAAAAAATATATCTTTAGCTCTGCTACATTGGAAGAAAACATTCCAGATGTAAATACTGGAGGGGCGATAGTTAGCTTTATTGACTACACCACAATGGGGCATGTGTAAGTCAGGAGATTTCCCATAAGCGTGTATAAATTAGACGTTGAATATGTTTTTAAATGTGAAATTATCTAATTTATATACATGGGATGGAGTCACTGGCTTTTCCTACAGATGGGAAAACAAACTGTAAACACAATGACAAATGGTTAGGGATCAATCACAGCAAGCAGTCTGTATGTGCTTTGGCTTTGCTGAAACAGCACAAAGGATTCTGGGATGGAGATGCATAGGATTCTGGGACATGGGATCATAAGAGATAAGGGTGATTTGGGAGTCATGAGAGAAAAGAATGGGTGATTGGTGGGTGGAGGATGGACAGAGCTCTGGGGTCTAATCTTTAGTCCAATGGGCTCTTTGCTTATCCAGTGTTTCGGCTTGCATTGCAGTGGGACATTGGATCCATAGAAGGAAAGGAGGGAGGATAAAAGGGAGGTGAAATGTGGGTTTATGCAGGGGGAGAGGAGGAGGCAGCAGGGGGAAAAGGCAGATGAGTTGGCAAGAAGAGAAAGGGAAAGAGAGCGAAAAGACGTGTGTGGGGGAAGCACAGAGTGAGGAAGAGGGTGAGGGCCAGAAGACAAACTTGGATGTGCGCAGAGGAAAGGGAGCAGGGGAGCAAACAGGTCACTCGCCGGGCTCCGTGAGGTGGCCTTGCTGGCTGGGAGAGGACTCCTGAGAGGCAGGTGGCAGAGATGGCTCCAGGCCATTGGGTGCGGTGCACCTTGGAGCCCTTGGGGTTCTCCTGGGAGGGAGTGCCCTTAGACTGTGAGGGGACACAGCTCCCCTAAACAAGCTAGGCAGGCCAGGGGCTCCCCCTGCTGTTGGGGCTGTCCCTAGTCTGAGAGGAGACCCTGCTGGCAGCTTGGGGAGCAGCTTATCAAGCTGGAGCCAGTCGAGAGCTCCTTGCTGCCAGACGTATTTCACCAGCGATGGGGTTAATCACAGACAGGACAGTTCTCCAAGCCTGGCCCCAGCCAAGACTGAACGAATGAACAAGGGCATCTAAGTGCTCCAGGCCGCAGGTCAGGGGGTGGGCGGGGGGGGGGGGAAGCAGGCTGGCAGACCAGACGAGAGCCCTGGTGAGGGATCTTCTGGGTGACGCCTGCAGCCAGGGACAGAAGGACGCATTGAACTGTAGAGAGAACCCCTTCCTGGCTCACAGGGCTGAGGGCGATGGCGAACTGGGATTCGTAACTGATTGCTAATCTTGGAGCAGGAATTTAAGGGAAATCCTGGAGCAAGGGCCATGAGCTCAGTGAATGTAAGATGGCAGCCAGGTGTCAGGGGCACCAGATCTCAAAATGCCCAGTTTGGGAAATTAAGGGACCTCATGTTAAGGGACTCCTGGGTTGAGGTCTGATGAAGGTACAGCCCAGAAGCTTTAAGCCAGCACCACCTAGCCTGCATCCATAGCCTACTATGCTGTGATCAAGATAAGCAAGACCAGACTAAGCCAATAGTGGGAGGGGAGACCTCCAAGGAAAGTCCACGAGCAGCAGAAAGTGCCAGTGGGGAAGTCAATAGAAGGTGCTTTTCCCATTGAGTCAATACTGAACGGACATCCCTGTATGATGCTAGGGGGTGATGTGCTGCTGGAGGGGCAGTCATTTGGATGAGATGTAACCTGAGCAGCTGATCACTTGCGATCTTTCAAGCTACCATGACTCTTTAGACAAGATCTGGCATGTTAACCCTAGTGTCCTGGCCATATTTCAGTTTGAGTGACAATCTGCTTGTCTTCAATCCCCCTGCACTGGGATTCCGGATTCTTCTCCCCTTCCTGCCATAAACTGGTGTGGAGCAGCTGAACTTTCAGAAACGTGGGTGCACTGCATGCTTCAGGGTAAAGGAATTCCTTTATGTAGCCTGTACAGTGTACTGGTGTCCATTTCTAATGGTCTCTAGAGGGAGAGGGCTTGTATAAATATAAGATGATAATGATGATGATGAAGAGTTAATGAAAGACCTGAAGTATTGTAAGTGAGGAGAAGTAAAGTAAGAAGAAAATAGACAGCAGTAAGAAAAACATGGAGGAATACTAGATAATACTTTTATTGGCACCCAGAGTAAAAAGAAACCACAAAAATACATCCAGGGACAGAGGAAAACTCAGCGCAGAATAAGGATTGGCCACTTTTTAAAAAGGATATAGAAAAATTGGACAGGGTGCAGAAAAGAGTCACATCAATTATTAGAGAACTGGAGAAAATGCCTTAGAGTGAGAGACTTAAAGAGCTCAATCTTTTTAGCTTATCAAAAAGAAGATTGAGAGGTGACTTGATTGTGCTGTCTAAGGACCTTCACAGGGAGAAAATACCAGGTACTAAAAAGCTCTTTACCCTAGCGGAGACAGTTAGAACGAGAACCAGTGACTGGAAGCTGAAGCCAGACAGATTCCAGTTAGAAATGCAACACACATTTTTAACAGGGAAGGTGATTACTCACTGAAACAAACTACCAAGGGAAATGGTGGATTCTCATGAAGTCTTCAGACCAAGACTGGCTGCTTCTTTGGAAGAGATGTTTTAGTCAAACACAAGCTGTAGGCTCAATACAGGAGTAACTGGCTGAAATTCTTCGGTCTGTGTTATATAAGAGGTCGGACTACTGGATGATCTAATGGTCCCCAATGGCCTTAAACTCTATGAATCTAAGACAACTGATAAATAAAGGATGAACTCAAATGACAGAAAATAATGTGATGGCTAAATTCACCCTACTGTACAACTTCTTCTCAGAAGGTAGAAAGAAAAGAACGGGGCCATGTCTACACTATGGCACCGTAGCTATGCCTCTGTAACTCCATGGTGTGGATGCAGACTACAGTCACACAATCGATTTTTCAATCACAATAGGAACTTCACTTCCCTGAGCAATAGTAGCTAGGTTGTCAAGTATCAGGGGGTAGCCGTGTTAGTCTGTATCCACAAACAGTTGTTTTTTTAGTAGCTAGGTTGATGGCAGCATTCTTCCATTGACCTAGCCGTGTCTACACCAGGCTTAGGTTGGCATAGCTACAGCGCTCAGGAGTGTGGATTTTTCGTACCCCGAGTACCATCATTATGTTGAATTAAGTTTTAAGTGTAGACCAGGCCTAAATGGGGGAGGGGGGAATTTTGGCACTTGAATAGAGAGGTTTGAGGTAGCTGAGGCCATGTGTACACTATGAACTTTGGTTGATGCGAGTTATGTTGAACTCTGGGGGAAGAGAATAAAAATCCTGGTCAAGAAGAAATTGTTATCCTTATGTTGCTTGGGCTTCTAGGAGAGGGCCAGATTTCTGAGCATAAGCAAGAGATCCCCAGCTGTTTAGTCTGGGTTAGTGCTAAAGGACATAGAGTTTGCGTAAAATAGCAGCTTCTGTTGTCTTTGAAACCTGAGACTGTGATTGATTTGTGGGTGTACGTTTACCTGATCTAACCTTGTAAATAACTCTTAACCTTGTAAACTAACTAAATCTTTAGTTAGTTTATTACAGGATTGGCTACAAGCATTGTCTTTGGTGTGGAATCTGAGGTACAATTGACCTGGGGTAAGTGAGTGGTCCTTTGGGACTGGAAGTAACCTGAATGTTGTTGTGATTTTTTGGTGTAAGGGACCATCGATCACAGAGGCAAGTTTGCCTGGGTGGCAAGATAGACCGGAGTGTCCAAGGGGACTGTCTGTGACTCCATGCTGAGGCTGTTATCGTGCTTGAGGACCTCACATTTGATACGTGGTTGGCAAAATCTAAGTATAGAACTCACAGCTAGTTTTGGGTTTGTGCCCTGGTTTGTAACAGTCTGCTCTGAGGTTGGCACGCATGTTCATGAGCCACTCTAGCCAGCTTGACAATCACATTGTAATGCAGGTTTCCCCTGATGAGCAGGGGCTGCAGAACTTGCAGATGCAAAAGGCCACATTCCTGGATCTGTGCGCTGAGCTCGCCCTAGTCCTCCAGGGACACCAGCATGAGAGCTACAATGACAGTGGAGAAGTGAGTGATGATCACGCTCTGGAAGCTTGTAATGACAGATTGGTACCAGTTAGTGCAAAATCATTTTGAAGTTGGAAAATCCACTGAGGGGGCGATTGTCATGCAAGTGTGTAGGGCCATTAATGGTCTTCTGCTGTAGAGGACTGTGACTCTTGGCAATGTGAAGGACATAGTGGATGGAGTTGCATCTTTGGTGTTCCTGAACTGTGGCAGGGCAATATCCCTATTTTGGCACCAACCCACCTTCTCACAAAGCACATCAACAGAAAGGGCTCCTTTTCTATGGTTACGTAAGCATTGGTGGATCACCGGGCTTGCTTCACTAATATCAATGTGGGCTGGTCAGGGAAGGTGCTTGACACCGGCATCTTTAAGAACACAGAACTGTTCAGAAAGCTGAAAGCAGGATCATTTTTTCCTGACTGGTCAATTACCACTGGCAATATTGAAATGCCAGGAGCGATCCTTGGGAGACAGCCTACCCCTCCCTCCCCCAGTTCATTTAGCCATACACTGGCCACCTCGACAGTACCAAGGAAAGATTCAACTCCTGGCTCTGCAAGCGCAGAATGACCATTGAATGTGCTTTTGGTAGATTAAAGGGACGCTGGCGGTGTTTATTCACTAGATTAGATCTCCATGAGAAAAGTATCCCAGTAGTTATACCTGTCTGTTGTGTCCTGCACGATAGCTGTGAAGCAAAGGGGGGAAAGCTGCTGCCAGGGTGGAGGGCAGAGGTGGAGCAGCTGTTTGCTGACTCTGGACAGCCAGAGAGAGGGGCTATTACAAGAGCCCCATGCGGAACTCTGCGGGTTGAGGGAAGTTTTCGAAGAGCACCTTGGTCAGCCACAGTTGTGTTCTGTTCTGGGCTGTTCTCTGGTCCTGGAGCTTTGGGTGCTGTTAGGAATTGTGTAGTGCTTGTTGTGCATTTATAAATATGGCTGGGTGTTTACCAGGAGCTCTGGATTATGTGGTGCTTGCTGTACATTTACAAGGACTGGGTGCTTCGAGAACTGCTATGCATTCTGCAATGTGTGTTGTGAACCAATAATGGTAGCTTTATTCTCCCAAAATAGAAATGTGCTGAGTGGCAGAAACAGTGCAGAAAAACAACATGCAAAAAACAAGAGGCAGTGCAATACAAACTTTTAACATAAATTAATAGAGTGGAGCTTTAAAATTGGAAAGGCAGCAAACATGTCAGTGCACAAATGTAGTAAGTTGTGGCTACAAATACCCCACCTGTGGTTCTCAGAGGTCAGTATATGTGAAGCTGCAGTTTCCTAGCTGTCCCCCAGGGGGTAGTGAAGGGGGTATGAATTTAGCCCGTGATGCCCTGTGGTATACTAGGGGGCATAGAGAGCTGCGATGATCAACCAGGGTTTGCAGCACTTGGGTTTGATGCCTGAAAAGCCCCATTATGTCCTGGTGCAGATCCCTCTCCTTTTCCTGCTGAGACTCTTGGGCCTTTCTCCTGTCCACTCTGTGCTTCTCCAGAGTGTCTGCCATGTTGGCCCTCCAGGCCCTGTGTGAGGGTGGCATGTGCAAAACAGCATCACTGCCACAGAGAATTTGTCCCACAGAAGCAGACACTATAAACCAGCGGAAAGCCTGCGGGAGGATTCTACCTCTGCCAGGCCCCGCTGTGCTGTGCTGCAAGGGGCCAGGGAGACTTCTTACCCTGCTGAGACAGTGTAGATCTTCCATAAGGAACCACACTCTCCCCTTCCGAGCCCTGGGTCTCTATGTGACAGCTGCCACCTTGGCCAACATTATGGATTGAACCAGTGACCTCCACAGTTGAAAGCCTGAATTGCTGCCAGATTGAGCTAAAGCACCAGGCTTTGTAGATAACAGCTGTAAGAGGTTAACAATCAGCTGTGGCTCAGGCATGGCAGGGACCACGTGACACACTCACCAGTGGGTGCCACACACTGGAGATGGGAGCGGGACACTCCATAGCCTGTGGGGCTGTGGAGATTCAGGGCTGCTGCAGAGCGCCCCCCAGCCCACTGGCGACTGTACTTTGAGCACCCAGGGACTGTGCTGAATTGTGACAGGGGCCGTTTTAGCCCCCGGAACAGCCCATAATCCCAAGACCACAAGGATGGTTTAAAGTCACCTTTGCCCCCACCCCCTGGACTGCACCTCCTAAGGAAGCACCAGGAACGGGGGCTGGAGGAAGGTCCATGGCAGGGCGGTGCCTAATGGAGTTCTGGGACACTACTGGTGCTGGAGGAAGCATGGGGCTTGGGGAGGATGTCCAGGACGGGGAAAGGGGAGTAAATCCATCCCTTGTCACCCTATAGTGTGTCCTTGTCAGGATCCCATACTGTAAGCAGGGAGCTCACCCAGTAGGTGCTGATCAGCTGGCCATGCTGCTGAGACATCTCTGTAGCAAATAGCGAGTCCCGGGCAGAGTGAATTGGGGGTTTTGCTAGGTCTGCTCCCACGGAATTAAAGGGGCAGATTCCCCAGCCCTGTCAGGGAGACATCAGGTCTTTAGGCCTTAAATATTCCCGAGCTGTGGAGTCTAACGGCCTCCTGTTGGGATGGGTTGGGATTGGGATGGGTTTTGTTGCCTTCTGATTGTGGGGTCGGTCCCCTGTTTTTGCCAAGTCCTCCTGTGAGGCTGGTGTGAGGAACATGAAGTGCTCAAGATAAATTGGGATGTTTTAGACTCAAATGGCTGAATATCAATCAATGCTTCACAACATGATGTCAGCAACAGAGGTTGACATCACAAGTACCAAGGGGCAATTTAAGGCAAGAAACTCAGGAACTAGTCCCTGCCTCTGAAGTGGCTCAGCAGGGCAGTGATCCCATGAGTAGCCAAGGGCTGGTGGGAGGAGAGGATCTAGGAGTCCGTTGGAGCAGAAGCAGAACAGGTGGCAGAGGAGAGAATAATAGAAATGTCGACTGAGAGGGACCTCAATAAGTTGTTAAGTCCAGTCTCCTGCACAGAGGCAAGACTAAGATGAAGGACTCCAGGAGGTGTAGATTCTCAGATTGCAAGGCCAGAAGGGACCATTGTAATTATCTAGTCTGATAGCACAGGCCAGAGACCTGCCCCAGAATATTCTCTGTTTGGACTAGTGCAGATATTTCAGAAAAACATCCAGTCTTGATTTAAAAATTGCCTGCAATGGAGGCTCTACCACGACCCTTAGTAAATTGATCCAGTAGTTAATTGCCCTCATTGTTAAATATTTATGCCTTAATGTCAGTCTGAATTTGTCTAGCTTCAACTTACATGCTAGACTTTTGTCTGCTAGACTGTTGAGCCAGTTATCAATTTTTTCTTTCCAGTGCAGGTACTTAGAAACTGTGAACAAATCGCTGCTTAAACTTCTCTTTATTAAGTTAAATAGATTGAGCTCCTTGAGTTTATCACTATTCCCAGTCTATTGATCATTCTCTTGGCTCTTCTTTGAACCCTCTCCAATTTTATCAACATCCTTCTTGAATGGTGGGCACCAGAACTGGACACAGTATTCCAGTGGTGGTCACACTAGTGCCAAATACAGAGGTAACACAACCTCCTTACTCCTACTTGAGATGTTCTTGTTTATACATGCAAGGATCACATTAGCCCCTTTGGCCACAGTGTCCCACTGGGAGCTCATGTTCAGCTGATTATCCACCATGACTCTGAAGTCTTTTACAATCACTGCTTCCCAGGATAGAGCCCCCCATCCTGTAAGCATGGCCCACATTCTTTGTTCCTAAATGTGTACATTTGCCATATTAAAATGCATATCATTTTCTTGTACCCTGCTTACCAGGTGATCCAGATTGCCCTGTATTAGTGACCTCTTCATTTACCATTCCCCCAGTCTTTGTGTCATCTGAAAACCTTAGCAGGGATAATTTTATGTTTTCCTCTCTGATAAAAATGTTCAATAGTGTAGGGCCAAGACCCAGACCCTGCGGGACCTCACTAGAAACACACTGGCTTGATGATTGTTGCCCATTTACAATTCCATTTTGAGACCTGTCTGTAAGCCAGTTTTACTCCATTTAATGTGTGCTGTTTGATTTTGTATCACTCTAGATTCTTAATCAGAATGTCGTGCAGTTCCAAGTCCAACACCTAACAGAAGTCTAAGTGTATTACATCAAGACTATTACCTTTATCAACCAAATGTGTAATCTCATTTAAAAAAAGGAAGTTAATTTGACAGGATCTATTTTCCATGAACCCATGATGATTGCCATTAATTACAGTACCCTCCTTTCATTCTTCATTAATCGAGCCCTGTATCAGCCGCTCCATTATTTTTCCTAGGATCGATGTCTGGCTGACAGGCCTCTAATTACCTGTATCATCTTGGGTCCCCTTTTTAAATATTGGCACAACATAAGTTTTCATCCAGTCCTCTGGAACTTCCCCAGTGCCCCAAGGCGTATTGCAAATCGACATGAACAGTCCAGCAAGTGCCTTAGGATGGGGGTGCAGATGATGCTTCTTGTGGGAGCTCTGAGATTTGGTGGACCCAGGACCCCACCCCCGCTGACGAGAGCAGGAAGAGCTCAGAAACCTGCACCCAGCACCTACGTGACAGAGAACCAGGTTTGCAGACAGTTGGCGCTAAAATGTGATGCTGTACAGGAAGCTGCTGCCTGTATTCCCTGGGCACATGGCAAGATAGAGGTAGCATGGGCTAGAGGAAGGAGTCGTGAGCTCTGCTTGGTGCATGACCATGGAGGACCCCTGTGCCTGTAACCTCTCTGTGCCTCAGTGTCCGGTACCTGTGAAATGGAGGCAATGCTAGGTGCTCTCTGCCGTACTGAGGTAGCATGCAGCTTCAATGGCTCCCGACTGTAGCGTACTTTGAAGTCATAGAATCATGTAATCTCAGGGTTGGAAGGGACCTCAGGAGGTATCTAGTCTAATCCCCTGCTCAAAGGAAGACCAATCCCCAGACAGATTTTTGCCCCAGATCCCTAAGTAGCCCTCTCAAGGATTGAACTCACAATCCTGGGTTTAGCAGGCTAATGCTCAAACCACTGAGCTATCCCCCCCAATAAAGTGCTAACTCTTGTCAGGCAGGCATTTTGTGTGTTCATTTTGTAATGGAAGCTTCGCGTTTCCCGTGTCACTGGAAGCCCCTTGGAATCAGAGGGACAACACTTTTTCTTGGCTTCATTTAGCCCTATTAGAAACTTCCCATTGCTTTGTGTAGTAGCTGAGCTGGGCTGAAATTCACTCTGCCCGGCTCACGAGTTGGACTGAACTGCCTCCCTCCCAAGTCGCGTGCTGCGGTTTGCTGCAGTACCTTTTTACCAGGAAAGGCAAGGCACAGGCCTCCCAGGGGAGCGGCCCCAGCCAGATGCTTTTTGTCTCTAACAAGCAGCAGGATGCTAAGTTGACTGCAGGCAGTGAGTCAGAAATTGTAATTCTGTTTCTCTTCGTCCCGTGGGGAATTCTCTTCCTGCCTGCTGAATGCTGGGCGAAAAACAGCCCTCCCTGGCACCATCAGAGCCCAACAAGCAAAGCAAAGCAAAGGGCTTGAGAGACTCAGATAGGATGCCAGCTCTGGAATTTGTTTTCTGCCTCCCCTCCACTCCTCCCATCTCCTCTAGCAGGCATTACCGCCTTATATGGCACGACACAGAGTTCCTGACATGCTGCGAAGCAGAGAGGTTTATTTTGAGGTTCCCGGCTGAGGTGTGAAACTCTAATTATATTCATTAATGATGCCTACGCTCACCGAGACCTGAATGGATTTTGTAGGCGAGGTTTCCTCCCTCCCTCGTGCCCTGTTGATCCGGTGCCATGTGGACCAGCGTGCAGCTGCAGTGCGGGGGGGGGGGCACCCACACTTTTGTTCTGACCCTGTGAGCTCAGGTCCAGGTGCTGGGGGGCCAATTGTCTATTGGCGTCAATGGGGGCTGTGGATGCTCCACTCTGCCTCCCACCCAACAGCTTTCCCCTCCCCACACCATACAAAACACAGCTCCCTCCCCAGCCCCCCTGAGCTTGTCAGTCTCTTCACAGCCTCTGTGTTTGACAAGCTCCTTGACCCAACCTTTAAGGCTCTTTCCCTCTTTGCCCCTGCTTATTGTGTGTGCTTGTCTCTGCTGCCATTTGCTTCTCTGCCCATGAGTCCAACCAGCCTCAACCAGACATTTGGCCTGGTTTCCCACATCGATCTTTGCACATGATTCCATACTGCCCTTTGCACATGGATGGAGCGCCCGCCTTGAACTGATCCTCAAGGCCACGACAGGTTAGAAAAACACCTGTCAGGAATGGACTAGCTATTACTTAGTCCTGGCTTGCGTGCAGGGGACTGGATGAGATGACCTATTGATGTCCCTTCCAGTTCTACAGTTCTGTGAGTCTACTCTCAACTCCTTGGGATCCCCTTTGCTGTGGCATCTGGCAGAAATCGAGCAACTAACAGCAGCTTGGTCTGAAGCCACCGTCAAAACAGACAAGCCAACCAACCCCACATCCTGGCCAGTAACTGAAGAAGCCATGAACACGAGTGATCTTTGCAACCATGAAGTCTTAGCACTGCTGCTCTCAGTCTCCATCTCCAGCCAACTGCTGGTGACACTCACTTGTCAAGTCGTGTGAAATTGTGATCCCCAGACTAAGACTGTGTCTTTTTATATTTGTACCATGCCTAGCACAATGGGGTCCTGGTCCGCGTTGGGGCAAAACAAACTGGGGCCTATTGCAACACAAATATTAATTATTAACAATAATGCAACTAGAAGGGAAATAGACGTAACTGGAAGTTTATTTCTAGAGCTGGTCAGGATATGGGCTTTTTGTCTCATCTAACTTTTGATTTTTTCATAAAAAACCCCCAAAGTTTTGGGTTTTCTCTGAAAAGTTTGCAAAGAAACCTTACAATTTCTGCAGAAATAGACACTTTGCAAAACATTTCATTTACTCAAAAACCCAATTTTTCATTGAAAAAAGTTTTAATGGAAAATTTTCAGCTGCCCCTCATAATAATGCAACCACAAGAGTCATAGCAGTAAGAGGAAGATTATTTCGAGAGTCGTTTGGAAAATCCATATTTTGCATGGAAAAATTGACACAAATGAAGAAAGGTTTGTTTTTGCTGACATTTTCTGCAGGACATTTTGACGTTTCATCAAAAACCCTGAAATGGTTAGCCTACCAGTTTGGTTGAAAACTTGAATTTTTCCACAGGAAGAAGACACTTTTTGTGAACATTTTTGCTTAGCCAAAACCCCAATTTTCCATCAGAATCCAGTTGAGATGGGTTCATTTCATCCAGCCCTATTTATTTAAAATGACTTCTCCATCTTCTACTTTAATGCATCACAAAAATTGCAGTTCAATTTGCCTTTGAAATATTTGCTTTCTCCAGAGTACATCAAGTAGCCTCAGTCTGTATCCCATTACTAGCCTTCTGTTTTCTCTCTTGGTTTTTCGAAGTGAATGATGAAAGTCTTATATGGTTGAATTGTACCTAGGCAGGTGGTTTGGCAGCCCTTCCATATTCAAAGTATTAGTTACTGGAATAAGTATGTATTAGCTGAGCCGGCATGGGAGAGATGTTTCTTCTGTAACTCTGTGGCTGTGAATGACACTGTTCTGTGTAGAGACTACCTAATGGTGGGCTATAAATGTTTGATTGCTGCGACTTTGTGATGGGCACAATATGCATGCATGAGCTGTTGAGGTCATCCTGGGGAAATGCCTACAAAGCCTCCATCCCACTCCACACTGGCCTGTTTTCTGTGAATACCGTGGGAAATGTTGTAGAGTGTTTCAGACTGTCATTGGTACCAGTGGGGGCAAAAGCAGGGCCAGTGCAACCTATTAGGCAACCTAGGCGGTTGCCTAGGGCACTAGCATTTGGGGGGCGGCATTTTCTTTGGCAGCGACGGCGACGGCCGGATCTTTGGCTGCCCCGGTCGTCGTCGGCATTTAGGCAGAGGGAGCTGGGGCAGGGGTGCGCAGGGAGGGCTGCCTGCAGCAAGTGGGGGGAAGGGCTGCATGCAGGGGAACTCCCCGCCCCAGCTCACCTCTGCTCCGCCTCCCCCCTGAGCACGCCGCCCCACTCTGCTTCTCTCCCTCCCAAACAGCTGATTGGCTCCGCAGGCCTGGGAGGCAGGAGAAGTGGAGCAGTGACGGTGTGCTTGGGAAGGGGGCGGAGCAGAGGTGAGCTGGGATGGGGAGCTGCCGCATAGCTCCCCAGTTTGGGGGGGGTGGGGAGCCACTGCGGGGGGGGGCGCCTCAGGACGGGGGGGGGGGGAGCTGCCACAGGGGATGGGGGAGGGCGCAAGGTGGAAGTTTCATCTAGGGCGCGAAACATCCTTGCACTGACCCTTGGCAAAAGAGATATCTGGCTTCAAGACTAAGCTTGATAAGTTTATGGAGGGGATGGTATGATGGGATAGCCTCATTTTGGCAATTAATTGATCTTTGACTATTAGCAGCAAATATGCCCAATGGCCTGTGATGGGACACTAGATAGGGTGGGATCTGAGTTACTACAGAGAATTCTTTCCTGGGTGCCGGCTGGTGAGTCTTGCCCACATGTTCAGGGTTTAGCTGAACCCATATTTGGGGTTGGGAAGGAATTTTCCTCCAGGCAGATTTGCAGAGGCCCTGGGGGGTTTTCGCCTTCCTCTGCAGTGTAGGTCACGGGTCACTTGCTGGAGGATTCTCTGCACCTTGAAGTCTTTAAACCGTGATTTGAGGACTTCAATAACTCAGACATAGGTTAGAGGTTTGTTACAGGAGTGGGTGGGTGAGATCCTGTGGCCTGCGTTGTGCAGGATTCAGACTAGATGATCATAATGGTCCCTTCTGACCTTAAAGTCTATGACTCCATGACTCTACCAGATGCTGTCCATATTCCTAGGACTCTAAGGGGGAGGAAACCTATAACAAACCCATTTAGAAACACTGACCCCTTACCCATATGTTTTTTCTATACATCACATTGGAGGCTTCCTTTAAATCAATGGGATTGTTTGCTCACTCCTTAATTTGGTATTTTCTGATAGCAAAACTGTCCTCGTCTCCACTCAGCCATGAAAATGGGGGGTGCGGGGGGGCTGGCTGGAGGAAATGCTGAGAGTTTCATGCTGTGCTTATGGTTTTGCAGTGAGGCTGGGTCTAAGGAAAAATAATGTTCATTTGAGAGCAACCCAGACCTGTGCTATGTACCAAGTGCTAGCAGGACAATGTAACTTTATGCTGGGAGAAGGAAGCGCTGGCACGCCGGAAGAGCAAGTGGTAAATGTTCATATTGCTACAATTTCTTAAAAGCATTGGTGAGGTGGATTGATATGGAAAGCGATGAGGCCCCACATGTTTGTTACAAAGCTAAGCAGCCAAGCTGCCATCCCCAGGGAGTGCTCCTGCGTCAGCTATGGCTGCTGGCTGGACAATGTGCAGGGTTTACTAACGAGATACCGCACCTGGCAGGTACGTTCTGGGTATTCACCAGGAGTCCTGGTCAGCAGAGGTGCAGTTTGCAGTGAGCATCAGTGTCCCCAGCACTGTATACCGTATAATTGTATCACCATAGCCCCTAGGAGCCCCAGTCGAAATACACTGCAGAGAGCACCCTGGAAAAGGAGCAAAAATGTTCACCCAAAGCTTCCATGAACACCTTGCAACTGCAAACAAGGTTGGAAGGAAGCCCAGCTCTTCTCCTGCACATTCCTGCCAACGTCCTTCCTGTGACTAGCAACTGCATCCAACTGGAACCCAGGAGCGCAGAGGGTTCTGCAAAAATATAAAAGGATGGGGGGGAAGGTGGGTTTCTGCTCGCAAAAGAAACGTTTATTTCCCGTTTGGTGATGGCATACCTGGGTGGGTTGGTAGCTTTGATTGGATACTAACCCCTCCTTAGATAGGCAATCCAGTCTGAGAGAGGCCACAGCACATCAGACTTAACTCCTGCTCACTCTTATGCTTCTAAAGTGCTCCCAAAATCCAAGGGCACGGTCCTTCTCAAGTGGGACCCAGATGACTCGTAAAAGCATCTCTCCTCAATCCCAGACTGGAATCCTTCTCCAGTGTCTGCAAGCTCCCTGTGCCCCAAGGCAGTTGTCTGAGCCATGAGGCCATGTCACACTGGTGCACAGCAAATGAAGTTTGTAGCCGTTAATAAAGCGTATTAGGGGAGTTTTCTATATCTATTTATGAGAGCTAAAGAGAAAAACCCATCTGGGCTGCTTTGCATGGAGAGAATTCCTGCCTGCTCTGCTGAAAGTGACCCCCCAGCCCTGTGCTCTCGAGAACCTGGGCAATCAAGAGCGGTGGAACAGGAAGCAATCGAAGCGTTAGCAGGATGAAAAGGTTCAGGCCGGCAGGCTGGGATCGGATGGATTGTCACTGCCCAGGCTTTTCATTAATGTTTAATAAGGAAAAATGATTATAGAGATTGAAACTAGAAGGAACAAGCCTGGCTATTAAAACCCCAGGCCTAGTCCTTCAATCTTCCCCCTCTCCTAGCAATGTGCCGCGCGGGGGTGGGGGGGAGAGGCTGCAGCAGCAGATTTCCCAGCATGCTCTCTAAGGCTATGTCTACCCGCACAGCAGTGTGTAGAGTACATACACTGCATGCCCCCCTCCCAGCACAGGTAGAAATAGCAGCATAGATGGGAAGGCACTGCTTAGGCAAACAAGGTAAAGACGGGCCTAAACCTTCCCTACGCAGCTCTCCACCTGGCCACGCAGTGCCTCCCGTGCCTACACTGCTAATTTTAGCAATGTCGTGTCCGGCAGCTGGACCCTTTCCCCGCTGTTCCCCCCACTGTAGTGAAAGGCTCCTGCAGCAGGCCGCTACTGGATAGGCAGCCCCCTCGTCGGCTATTAAACCGGACAGTTCTGCTTTTCTAGGGCTCGTTCCCTGTCCGGTACT
Source organism: Trachemys scripta elegans (assembly GCF_013100865.1). Lineage (NCBI taxonomy): Eukaryota > Metazoa > Chordata > Testudines > Emydidae > Trachemys > Trachemys scripta. The sequence continues at coordinate 27,678,985 of NC_048312.1, read as the reverse complement.
CAGACAAAACCAGATGTGGCTTTGGGCAGGGGACACCATTTTGAAAAACGCCCCCACCGGTGAGACCTCGCACGCAAGGTCACGCTGGCAGGGCGGAGCAGCGCGCTCTTCGAAATAGCGCCCCCATGTGGCATGACCTCACACGCACCGTGGGTCCAACGTCATGCTGGCAGATGTGGGGGTCACGCTGGCAGGGGCAGGCCCATGCCGTTCCCAGAAGTACTGGAATGTCCCACATGGTGGGAATGCATCAGTGGCTGTGCTATTGCCAGAGCTTTTTCCTTCTGCCTTCTGCCTGCCAGAGCCTTTCACTACCCCATGTAGCTGCACACCAGTGTCATGTATCTACCCCTATATACAGAGGTGAAAGTAAGCCGGGACGGGCTGGGACGGTGTACCGGCAAGAGCTGATAAGCAGTGCCGGATCGGACTGACTTCCCCAGGCTGACTTCCCTGCAGCAGCCACAGCCCCTGGCCCTTTAAATCAGCCCTGAGCCCCGGGGCTCCCAGCCGCCTCTGCAGCTGGTAGCTCCAGGAGTGATTTAAAGGCCCCGCCTCTTCTGGCTGAGGCCACGCCTCTGCCCAGGATTCCGGCGTACCGGTAAATCCTTTAACTTACTCTCATCCCTGCCTATGTACATGCTGCTGCCAGCGTAGACCAGGCCTGACCGTGTTCAGTGTGGCCAGGGGCTTGCTGGAATAACAGGGTATGTAACTGAAGACCGTATGGTAAGTGTGCGCACAAAGGGCAGAGTAAATGTCATACCAGTCTGGAGATCAGGGAGACAGTCCAAATCTCACCACAGCAGCTACCTGCTGATGAAGTCCAGGTTCACGATTGCAGGGGACGGGCCAGGGTGGTGTCCGTGGAATTCACCATCTGATTGGGCCTATGGCCCTGTCTACGTGGGCCTGGTATCACCACATCTAGGCGGTCACTTTGGTGCAAGGCCCTAATGTGGACGTACTGCCCCCGTGCAAAGCAGGGCTTACCAAGAGCTTGTTGCAGTGTGTTACCAGATCCTGTTGCCCAGGAGCAGCGCCTGTGTATTAAGGATTTGCAGGGTACAAATGTCCTTAATGCAGACAAGGCTGGAATGCAAGACTCCCTTCAGAGAGTCCTCTCCTTGAGAACTGAGCTGTGTAATGGCTCCAGCCGCAGGCTGTAGGGAATACACTAGCTACAGATGGCTCCTCTTAAGTCAGCAGCTTTTGTCTCTGGGAAGGAGACGTTTGCGCCTCTTTTTTGAAGCAGTTGAGTGAACCTCTACATCTGCGGAGTGGTGCCCAGGACACAGAAACTCTGCTAGTCATTTTCCCCTGGTTTACACATGCTCAGAGCAGGAAGGTCTCATGCCTGGTCTCATCCCAGAGGTAAATTTCCTTTGAACTTGGAGATAAATCTGTTCTGTCATTGGAGTTGCTGGAAAGGGGAAAAAACATCAAGAATCTTTTTTTTTTTTTTCATTTTTAAGATGTTTGTTTTGGGGGGCTGAGACCTGTCCTGCAAGTTCATAGCATGTGTAGGGGATGATTTTCTGATTCAGAAAGTTGAGGCAACAACAAAGGGGTCATCCATTTTGGATCTGGTGTTGACCAATAGGAATGAATTAGTTGCAAATGTGAAGGTGGGTGGGAACTTGGGAGGAAGTGATCGTGATCTGATAGAATTCAAGATTCTAGGAAAGGAGGACATGAGAACAGAAAAACAAGGACACTGGACTTCAGCGACAGCAACAGACTTCAAAAAGACACTGGAGTTAAAAAAGGCAGATTTCAACCAACTCAGAGAAATAGTCGGCAAGATCCCATAGAAAGGCCAATTAGAAAGAAAAGGAGTCGAACGGGGCTGGCAGTTCCAACAAGATGTAATACTAGAGGCTCAACATCAAGCTATTCCGATGCAGAGGAAAGATAAGAAGAACCACAGGAGGCCAATGTGGCTGCACAAGGAGCTTTTTAGCTATCTCAAAACCAAAAGGGATGCATACAGGAAATGGAAGGAGGGGCATGTCACCAAGGAAGTATACCTGGAAATAGCATGAGTGTGCAGGGACAAAATCAGGAAATCCAAGGCAAAAAATGAATTACAACTGGCAAGGAACGTTAGAGACAACAAGTCAGACAGATAGGTCAGACAAAAAAGAAAGATCTGGGATGGTGTGGGTCTGCTGCCCAATGGAGAAGGCGAGCTTTTAACAGAGGACGATAGGAAGGCAGAATTGCTCAATGCCTACTTTGCTTCAGTCTTCACACAAAAAATAACATGAGACCAGATGACTACCGAAGTTATCATAGATAATAAAGGAGAAGGGATGCAGATCAGAATAAGTAAAGAACATGTCAGAGATCTTTTGACTGATCTGAATGAATTCAAGTCAGCAGAGCCGGATGCTATTCACCCCAGGGTACTGAAGGAATTAGCTGAAGAAATCTCAGAGCCACTGGCAATAATATTTTCAAAGTCATGGATGACAGGAGAGGTCCTGGAAGACTAAAGAAGGGCTAATGCAATGCCCATCTTTAAAAAGGGAAAAAAGGAGGAGCTGGGGAACTATAGACCAGTCAGCCTGACCTCGATACCTGGGAAGCTACTAGAACAATGGATAAAACATTCAATTTGTGAATACCGGGAGGATGAAGGGGGTGATCACTAGCAGCCACCATGGATTTACCAAGCACAAAGCATGCCAAACCAGCTTGATTTCCTTTTTGACAGGGTAACTGATTGGGTGGATAGGGAGAATGCGGTGGACATAATATACCTGGACTTTAACAAGGCTTTTGACACAGTCCCACATGACATTCTGCTAAGTAGACTGGAGAAATGTGGGCTTAGTGGAACTACCATTAAGTGGATACATAATTGGTTAAACAAAGAGTAACTATTAATGGAATGATGTCAGATTGGAGGGAGGTCTCAAGTGGGGTTCCACAGGGATCTACTCTGGTTCCATTGTTGTTTAATATCTTTATTAATGACCTGGATGTAGGACTAGAGAGCATACAGATCAGATTTGCAGATGACACAAAGCTAGGGGGAGTTGCCAACACTTTGGAGGATAGAGCTTAAATTTAGAGGGATCTTGATAAATTGGAGAACTGAGCTGTAGACAACAAAATGAAATTCAACAAAGACATGTGCTACACTTAGGGAAGAAAAACCAAGTGCCCAGATACAGAATGGGGGATAACTAGCTTGGTAGGAGCACTGCTGAGAAGGATCTGGGAGTTGTGGTGGATCACAGCCTCGGCATGAGTCAGCAATGTGATGCTGTTGCGAAAAAAGCAAACGCAATTTTAGGTTGCATCAGCAGAGGACTAGCAGGCAAGTCACAGGAGGTGATAATACCACTCTACTCAGTGCTGGTTAGGCCTCAGCTGGAGTATTGTGTCCAATTTTGGTCACCATGTCTAGAAAGGATGTAGGGAAACTGGAAAGAATCCAGAGGTGAGTGACAAAGATGATCAAGGGGATGGAATGCAAGCTGTATGAACAAAGGCTGAAGGAACTGGGTATATTTAGTTTTGAAAAGAGAAGATTAAGGGGGGAATATGACAGCGACCTACAAATCCTTGAAAGGCTTCCATAAAAAAAGATGGAGAAAAGTTTTTCTCTTGCCACGGAGGGCAGGACCAGAAGCAGGGGGTTCAAACTACAGCACAGCAGATTTAGATTAAATTTTAGGAAAAAATCCCTACTTGTAAGAATAGCAGGGCAATGGAACAGACTGCTAGGGAAGTCACGGAGGTTTTCAAAAGGATGTTGGAAGCCATCTTTCTTGGATGGTTTAGAGCAGGTGTAGTCAATTGGTGTTTTGACTTTTTCAAAATGAAAAATTCCAGTTTCTCAGTTTGAAATGACTTTTTGTTTAGAAATTTAAGCTAATTAGATTTTTTTAAAAATGAAAACATTGAAAATGGTCAAAATCAAAATGAAACATTTCAAAATTATCAAAATGAAATGTTCTGAACACAAAGACACATACACAAAACATCTGGATTTTAGGTTCATGAAGAATTAAAGATTTTGACTTTTTATTCTGATTGAGGACAAGAACATTTTTGAAATAAAAAATTTCACAAGATGGAGAAATCATTTCCCAGCCAGCGCTCTTTAACACAAGCAGCTCTCTTCCTTTAATTATATGTTTCTTGCTTAGTAAATATTTAGCCAGGATATTCGAAGTAATCTGCAATTTCCCTTTAATTAAACTAATCCTTCTTAAACAACTACTAAGGCAGGCTGCTTAACGCAGAGAGAGTATAAGATGCCGTAGTCGAAAGTGCTAAGTAAAGTTGCTCATTTGTGCTTGTCTGCTTAGCACTGTTAAAAGCCCTTGTCACAACCTGGCAAATATTACAATATTTAATATTTTATCAGACTCCCAGTGAAGCATTGCGTGTTGTTTGTGCATTTCTTTCTCTCTTTTTGCTGAGTCACTGAGATGTTGGTGCCTCCTCCCTGATCATCCTTCTGCTCCCATTGGCCCAGTTCCCTGTCATCATCACTTCACTGTGATGTCATAGGCACTTGACTGTGATGTTACTGCAGGATCGCTAGCTCTGAGATCTGCGTGGATGGATAGAGGCCACAGTGGAACCTAGGACAAGACAGATAAAGACACTTGAAAAAGGAACCCAAACTTTTTCAGAGCGCTGGAGACACAGACTGAAGTGGCATGGGCTGTCAGTCACACACATTTGTGTCCTGGAACCAGCATTACCTTGCTAGTCGGTGTAACATACACATTGAGAGTTTGCCTAGGGTTTGCATACATTCTGTCACAGTTCAGGGCAGCGGCACCTGTATATCCCCAGTGTGTACATTACACCCACTTAAACTCCCTGGTGCATCAGCAGAGCAGATGTAGTAGGTCTGAGTCTAAGGAGGGTCAACTTACACCACCATATACATCACCTCTGAATCTGACCACCTCCCTACTCACAACTTACTGATATAGCTATTCTGCTTGGGAAGGCTGGGGATGTCAGTTTGGGGTGAGATTCTCTGACCCAAGGAGAAGGAACCCCACCTGGACCATCTTCAAAGCACAATGCAAGCCACATATCTTCACCTAAACATTCCTTCCAGAGGAAGGCTGAAGGAACAGCCCTCCTGGGCAGATGATGATGAAAGAAGGGAGGAGGAAGTGTGTGAAAGTCGGTGAAGACTCTGGGTCTGTCTACACGGCAATGTAAGCCCAGAGTTAGTGGGACTCGAGTCAGCTGACCCATGCCAGAGAACGCAGGGCTGGAGCGTTTACACTGATTCTTAACTCTACATGAAGAATTTTGTAACCTGAGGCTCAGTCATCTACACTGCTGCACAATGAACCAAGTCACATCAACCATATCCCAGACTCCCTAGTGCCCTCCCAAACTGTGGCTACTCTAGCCCTCTGACTGTGGTGCATCATGGGAAAACTTTACTGCCCACCTTGCACATTATAGGAAGTTTGAGCAGCCGCCAACACAGCCTGTCAAGCAACAAGGAGGGATAGCTCAGTGGTTTGAGCATTGGCCTGCTAAACCCAGGGTTGTGAGCTCAGTCTTTGAGAGGGCCATTTAGGGATCTGGGGCAAAAAGCTGTAGGGGGTTGGACTAGATGACCTCCTGAGATCCCTTCCAACCCTGATAGTCTATGATTCTATATAAAAAAAAACACATTTGTGAGATGTTTCCTTGCTCATGCTTTCATTCCTGGGTCAGGAAGCAGGCAGAACTTCCATGGGATGCTGGTGAACATCTTGGTGCCATTTTCTGATCCACCAAAGGCACCTGACAGAGCGTAGGATCACGGAGGAGGAGGAGTGCCTAGGCATGGCAAACTCCCACTGGCTTTTGCTGCTCAGTACCGCTCTGCAGAGTCACTGAACCCCCTGCATTGAGCGGCACTGCTGGCGCACGCCACAAGCACAAACTGGTGGGACCTCGTTGTCATGCAGACCTGGGACGACCAGCATTAGGTCCAAAACATTTGCATGAAAAAAGCTACGTTCCTGGAGCTTTGTGAGCAGCTTGCCCTCACCCTCCAGCGTAAAGACACGGCCATGAGGCCTCCCTTGCCAGTCCAGAAGTGGGTTGCTATATCAGTCTGGAAGCTGGCTACCCCGGACTGCGATAGGTTCGTTGCCAACCTGTTTGGGGTTGGAAAGTAGACGGTGGGTAAAGTGGTGGTGGAGGTTTCTGAGGCAATCAGACTTGTGGTTTGCCCCAAGGTGGTGGACATTAAAGAGATTCCTAATGTAATTGCTGGCTTTGAGAGAATGGGGTTTCCTAACTGCGCCGGGGCCATCGATGGGACTCATGTGCCCATCGTTTATCCTCCCCTCAAGGAGCACATGAGTACATAAACCTCAAAGGTACTACTCCATTGGTACGCAGGCCTTCATAGACCACAGAGGTAGATTTATGAACGTCAACGTGAGATGCATTGGGAAAGTTCATGATGCCAAGGTTTTTTGCCACTCAGGAGTCTACATTCATGAACAAGCTGGGACACTATTCCCACCAAATAGCATTGTTATAAATGGAGTTACTGTCCCCACCATTATTCTGGGGGACCCATATGCCCCCCTTTGCCTTGGCTTATGAAACCATACCTGGATTTCAGAGGCCCTAGAAAAAGAAGGTTAAATTACACTCTCAGCGGGTGTAGAACGGTAGTTGAATATCCTTTTGGGAGATTGAAATCCTGCTGGCGATGTCTACAGACCCGTTTGGATGCCAGTGTCATCAATGCTGTCTGCATCGCTGTGGCTTGCTGTGCTCCTCACAATCTGTGTGAAGCCAGAGGTGAGCCATTTCCCCCTGAATGGACCTATGAAAGTGAGGGGCTGCTGAATTGGTACGCTCATCCTGAAAGGACACCTACCACGCCTGGAGCTGGCTCCGCCCAGGCATCAGACGTCAGGGATGTTTTGTGCTCCCTCATTCTGGACTTGCATGAGGGAGTACAGTACCTTTATGAATGTGCTTGTGGGTGAGGGCTATTTGATTGTGGGGGTTCAGTGCTTGGGGAGAGGTGGGGGCTTGATTGCTGTGCAATGTACTTATGAATGACACGCCAACTTATGAAATGGGGTGGCGTGGGGAACAGTTCACAGTATGGATTCATATAAGCGTGTGGATTGCTGTACCTAACCACACAGAGGCATAGTGTTTGCTGATTAACTCCTAATTGTTCCAGATCATGGGTTTCACTTTCTTATTTCAAATGGTGATTGTACGATGAGATGCAGTGGTAGCATTTAACTTTCTTAATGATGCAAAAAGCTTTATTTGTAAGTGTGTTAAAACAGTACAACTGTCCCCCACTGCCAAGCAGGCCAGCTGCCATTACAACATCCAAACACCAGTTACAACAGAACCATTCCAAAACAAACAAACGAAAATGCATCAAGTCCAAACAAGACAGAAACCCTCTGCACTTCACCAGACCCCCTATCCTCCTTCCCCTTTCCCAGTTTTCCATGTGCTTGGCACCTGGGGAGGGAGGTGGGGCATCCACAGGAGAGGGCGTCAAGACGGAGGATTGCATGGGGCTAAGTTGCCCTGCCCAGACGTCCATGGGGCCCGATTGCATGGGCCAATCAGCCATGGAGTTTGCCAAGCGGTTTCTGGGCTGAAGGTATGTCACAGGGGAATCGGGGCATGGTGTGGGAGAGGAGCAGGAGCCGGTACTCTTGCAGCCATGACTGAGATGAGATGCTCGAACAGCTCTCTCTGCTGAGCTTTGTCCTCCTCCCTTAGCTGCATTCCTGTTCCAGGAACTGTGTAGCAAGTGCCTGCTCCCTCGCTGAAACCCTGTCGTGTGTTTCTGGTGCTGGACCTGCTTGTTGGCCCTCTCCATAACTTCAACCATCAGCTCATCACAGAAATGCCTCCTCTTGGAACAGCCCATGAAGGTCCATTGGGCCAAACTTGTACTGCACTAGGGTCGAGCTGTGGAGGTCCAGCAGCCGGTAGAGGTCGGGAGGCCGGCAATAGGGCAAGATGCAGAAGGTTATTGTTTCAAATAGCTCAGAAATAATTCATGTGGAATTTCAAGGACATAGAATCATAGGACTGGAAGGGACCTGGAGAGGTCATCTAGTCCAGTCCCCTGCACGCAAGGCAGGACTAAGTATTATCTAGACCATTCTTGACAGGTGTTTTTCTAACCTGCTCTTAAAAATCTCCAATGATGGAGATTCCACAACCTCCCTAGGCAATTTATTCCAGTGCTTAACAAACTCAGACAGTTAGGAAGTTTACCCTAATGTCCAACTTAAACCTCCCTTGCTGCAATTTAAACCCATTGCTTTTTGTCCTAGCCTCAGAGGTTAAAAAGAAGAATTTTTCTCCCTCCTCCTTGTAACAACCTTTTATGTACTTTGAAAATGTTACATTTCAAAACTGAATTGCAATATATTGTGAGTGGGCAGCGTTGGTCAACGGAATCTCCCTGGACACAGCCTGAATAATTGCAGTTACAGAAGCGCAGAAACAATGGCGAGTTAAAATTTTGAAGCTGCTTTTGGTTTACAGAAATTGCATAACTACTCGGGTTGGGGAAGGGAGGGAGTGGGCAGTGTCTTTGCTACAAAAGGCTTTTTCTATCCTTTCAGGCCTCTCGCATTTTAGAGACTATAACTGTTCTTGCGGTGCCCAGTTGGCAAAGAGATGTAATTCCAAGATGCTGGTGGGAAACCAGCTACGTATGCAACCAAAGTCTTCAAACCTCTAGAGACTGAACAGCACATCTATGAATGGAGTGGGCTGATTGGTTACTGAGGTGGCTCTGGAAAATATGCCCTTCACTGCAATGTGACTGATTACCTCTCTGGAGTTCGTGCTTCAGCAGAAGTTTGCACCTATCAGCACCCAGGATTGGGTCAAAATTCATGAGGGAATCAACAGGATGCTGCGTTAGCTTCCACATGGCTTACCCTGTCACACCGCATGCAAAGATGCAGAGCTCCCCACCTTCTCCCCACCCCGGCACATTTCTGGACAAAAATTCAAACCCCAATCATACTTGGGACAGGTGATTTCATCACTTGTGGACTCCATGGACTACCTCAAACTGAAATGGGCTAGATTTGGATAGGGATCAAATTTTTCCAAACACACAAACAAAGTCCACTGGTTCCAGGTGGCTCCATAGACCTTTGAGTGGTTACAGAGCAGAAAACTTAAATGCATGGCATTGCAAGGTTTTAAGAAACTTTTAAGAAACAGGAATGGTCCTATCAGAAATCTGTGCCTTTCCACTAAAAATATATTTGTTTGTATGTTTAGTTGATTGCCGTAATTTAGGGGCATTAATCTGGGGAAGAAAGAGGCAGCACCATGCGTGGAGCTGGCCTCTAATCAAGTTATACTGCCCAAAGGTCTCTAAGAAACCATAAACATGTAATGATCAACAGCTCCAGACTCAGCCCTGATTAGATCGCCCATGCAATAAGCCTAACTGGGAACAGCCCGATAAAGAATGGACTGGTCTAAAGCTATGCCTTCATACGGCTTGTGTCTGATACTCGGGGCTGATTGACTTCCTAAAAACTGTAGCACCAAGCAGCCAGGTTTGCATTTGTTTTTTCCTTGCTAACCTCTGCAGCAAAGCACATGCTTCTCTGAATCTTCAGACCATGAAAGCTCCCCGAATTGCAGTCACATCCCTCCTTCGATGGAGGGTAAGGAGTGCATACTTTGCCTGCAACGATTGGATGTTTTCTTTCAGATCATTAATAATTATAGTGAATAGCATTGTGCCAAAAACAGATCCCTGCGGAACCCCACTACAGACACCCCATTGGATGAGGTTTTCCCATTTACAATTACTTTTTCAGATCTATCAGTTAGCCAGTTTAAAATCATTTACTATGGGGCACATTTGCATCTGTATAGTGCTCATTTTTTAATTATAATGTGTGGGACTAAAATTGGTAAGTAAATCTGCAAATAATATCACCACTGAACAGATGCTAAGTGATTCATCCAAAGTCAGACAATAGGACAGTGGCAGTCAGGATTAGAACCTGACTTTAAAACTCCTCTTCTAACCTTTAGACCAGTGGTTCTCAAACTGGGGTCGCCGCTTGTTCAGGGAAAGCCCCTGGCGGGCCAGGCTGGTTTGTTTACCTGCTGCATCCGCAGGTTTGGCCGATCGTGGCTCCCACTGGCTGTGGTTCGCTGCTCCAGGGCAATGGGGGCGGTGGGAAGCAGCGCGGGCCGAGGGATGTGTTGGCTGTGGCTTCCCGCCGCCCCCATTGGCCTGGAGCAGCGAACTGCTGCCAGTGGGAGCCGCGATCGGCCGAACCTGCGGACGCGGCAGGGGCTTTCCCTGAACAAGCAGCGGACCGGCTTTGAGAATCACTGCTTTAGACCATGCCATCTCCCTGACTGGCTTGGTCCTTTGTAACATTTCATACACAAAGCACACATGGGGGCGGAGCATTTGATGTGCCAGCTCCTGCTTGGATCACTTGTTTGAATTTTTCATTTAAGAAAGGACATTGCCACAGCCAACTTCTCAGTATATGTCAGGCGCTCTGGGGAAAACACGAGTGAGCTGAGGAGTAACTGTGGATGGGATTCCAGAGAGTAACTGTGCCGCTAAGGGTGCGTCTACACTGTAATTAAACACCTGGCTGGCCCATGTCAGCTGACTCAGGCTAAGGGGCTCGGGATAAGGGGGTGTTTCATGGTAGTGTCGACGCTCGGGCTGGAGTCTGGGCTCTGAGAAGAGGAGGGTTCTAGAGGCCAGGCCCCAGCCTGGGCTTGAATGTCTACACCTCAGTTACACAGCCCCATAACCCAAGCCTGCAAGCCCAACTCAGCTGACATGGGCCAGCCACGGGTCCTTAATTGCAGTGTAGACAAACCCTAACTCTCCCGGTTGCTCATTTCTGGATGGCATATCTAATCAATATGAAGCATTGCAAGCTGGGGTCTCCATGGGCTGTACTTCTCTATTACAAATGTATAGCTCCGTAAGTTCTCAGGCCAGGAGGAACCATTATGAGCCTCTAATCTGATGTTCTGTTTAATGCCGGCCAGTGAACTCCACCTAGTGACTCCAGCACCCAGCCCATCACTCCTCTTTGAACAAGAGCAGCTGCCTTAATGACTGCAAGTGGTAGAGAATCCACCACGAATGAGGTCAGCTGTGGGCCACCTGGCTGAACTCTATATTGGAGCTTAGCTTGTGGACTGGGCCACTCTTGTGGTAGTGGAACAGCAAGGGTCTTAGCACATGGACGAGAAGAGCGTTAGCACCAACCACACACCCAGCAGGTACAGAAGAGAGTTCGGTTTACAGAGTCCTGTTGAAGTCCACTTTCCTCCTTTCTCCTCCCATCTGGAGGGGCAAAGTGCTCAGCTGAACATGAGGAAGGACCTGTCTCTCCAGTGCTTCCCCTCCTGGCAGTAATGTCCATGTTTCCTAGGAGACTGGATGTGATGTCTCATGGACCATCTCATCCCAAGTGACTCTTCTAGTCACTTCTCTTTTGGTTGATCTTCCTCCTATTGGTCAGGATTCAGACTCTCCAGCACATCGTATGTCTCATTGCACAGCATGTCTATCATATCCTTGTGGCAGGCTAGTCAACGAGATACTTTTGCACAATTCCCTGAAGCCATCTGAGCATAACCAGGAGCCCTGGTGTTATTTGAACATGAGGAATTCATGATGCTCCAATAGATCCATTATGATTCTGGAGCTGCATTTGTATCTCCGGAGCTGATTTGGATTCCCTCACCTTCAGAGATCAATCCGTTTTTTTCTTTAAAAAGATTTTTTTGCAGTGTAAACCACAGAATACCCCACCACCTTGCCATCCAGACACAAATAATCTGAGCCTCACAAGCGCGTCTAATTCACATGAATAATTTATGCAAAGTAATAAGTTCTTGATACCAATAAACAGAATAAATACAACTCCCAGAGACCACATTACCAACTAGAATTCATTTCTATGTTGCAAGGAAATTGTTATGATCAAGTAAGGAGAGAAATAATCTCCATCAATAACACTTCCTTATTATCTCATTGTTTTATTCGTGCCGTGATACATGTCTGCATAGTGTACAATTCATCCAGCCGTCCCGGGGTTGGCTAGGAAGTTATTTCATCAGGTCTTATACTCATCATTTCTCATCACCAGACAGACACTATTGGAAGCTTTTCTTGTTTCGCGTGAAACATTAGATCACTTTTAGCAACAAGCCGAGTAGACCCTAAACATATTTTCTGCGGCCAATGCTGAGACACCATCTCTCTCATTTGTAAAATACATATTTTCCTTAATTCCTTCTCAGTCTTCACTGCATGAGACATAAAATACCATTATATGAGACCAATAGCACATCACATTTCAGCAGTAACAGAGCTGAGGAGTTATTTTGTATCACTAGCTGCTCTTTATTTCCGTTTTTACGAATACTTTCTGCAATTCCGGTCCAGAGCACCTTTTCCCATTACTTTCCAACTTCTGCCATTTTGGCATTCTCTAATGAACTCAAAAGCTTCATACAGTCATTTGAATATGTGCTGCGTGTGTTACCCAGTCTACTTAGTACTGTTACCTCTAATGTCATTTTCGGAAGTTTATCCTAATAACTGTAAAATTGCTTCACAAAAATATCCTTTACCTGGAAATGACCGAAGAAAACCATCTGGGGTAATGTGTGATGCTAGCTGGAATTGTTTACGTAATTTCATCAGACCATTAGTATATCTGGAGAGTATATATTATGCCACAATCCCTGATTCCCTAATTTCATGCACTTCCCTTTCTGATGGGGACTCGGGATGTCAGCAAATAGGGAGAAATGATGAATATTTAATTCTTTGTGCTAGTTTTTTAGTGCCTTACCACACATTTATCTAGCAAGATTTACAACAGGGACAACGTTTGCCTGCATTTACTTAGCAGCCCAGAGTAGCTCCCTCAGCAAGAATCACCCTTTCTTTCTCTCTCATTCAGCATGGAGAAGATCAGCTCCCTTTGGCAGGGAAACTCCCCGCTCCCCTCTACAGACATTAATTGCAAAAGCCAGGGAAGGGGGTGTCAGTTTGCAAATGCTTGCTGGCTAAACTGAAAGTGTGATGCTAAAGAGGGTCCAAACCTAGGGTTACCATATTTGAACATTCAAAAAAGAGGACACTCCGGGGGGGGGGGTAGCCCCGCCCCCTAGCCACTCTCTCCCACTTCCCGCCCCCTGACTGCCCTCCACAGAACCTCCAACCCATCCAACCCCCCCTGCTCCTTGTCCCCTGATTGCCCCCTCCCGGGACCCCTGTCCCTAACCACTCCCAGGGACCCCACCCTATCTAAGCCTCCCTTGTCCTTGTCCCCGACTGCCCCCTCCTGAGACCCCCCTACCCTAACTGCCCCCCTAGGATCCCACTCCCTACCTGTCCCCTGACTGTTCTGACTCCTATCCATACCCCCGCCAGATCCCCAGGACTCCCACGCCTATCCAACCGCTGCCTGTCCCCTAACTGCCCCCCCGAACCTCCAACCCATCTAACCCTTCCTGTCCCCTGACTGCCCCAATCCCTCTGCCCCCTGACAGCCCCTGCACAGAACCCCCGACCCATCCAACCCCCCTGCTCCCTGTCCCCTGACTGCTCCGATCCCTCTCCACACCCTCGCCCCCTGACAGCCCCCCCATAACTCCCGACTCATTGAAACCTCTCCCTGCTCCCTGACTGCCCCCAGGACTCCCCTTACCACCATGCCGCTCGAGCCACGTGGAGCAGGCTGCCACACTGCCAAGTGAACAGCCCCTCCCCCACAGAGTGCTGAGGCAGGGGGAGGGGGGAGCGGGGAAGGGGCTCTGGCTGCTGGAGGCCAATGGGAGCGACTCAATCAGGCCCAGCCACCCTATCAGCCGCGCTGCACTCTGCATGGGGGGGGGGAATCCCGGACCTTCCTATCTCATTACCATTTCCTCCCGGACGGCTGTTTAAAGACGAAAAAGCCGGACATGGCCGGGGAAATACGGACGGATGGTAACCCTACCCAAACCCAGGGAGAGCACTGATATTAGCTCAGCACAGTACCTGGGTGCTTTTTCAGCAAGCTGCAGCTCAGGTCTGGAGCAGCACTCTAATGCAGCAGGCTGCAGACTGTGGGGTGGCTCTGTGCAAACATGAGTCCCCCAGCAGGGCACTTACTGCTCCTTGCACTGTTTGTTTTTGTATCACATTCCGTTTCCTCTGCTCTTCAGGTTTCAATATTTGGCGGGTTTTTGTATTAAGCATGCAGAACAGAGTCACAGTTTGTCGGGAGAAGCTGGAATGTTTGCCAATGGTGTAGATGGTAAAGGGGACTTATAGCTCCCGAGAGATGTGGGAGATGGTTTGAGATCATGACATAAAGAAATTAACTGCATGTGCCTGCTAAACTGATCATCAGTGAAAAAAATAAACAAGTTGACATTTACATTGTCATCCTTAAGTTTCAGGGTTAACGGCTCCATGAGATGCATGAGGCAGGTCTTTTGGAGCGGTTATTTCAGGCTGACTGCAGACTCAGGCAAACATCTTGACAGTGGTTACACTCATTTCATCATTCCAAGTTTGTTTTCACAACTATTAGAGAGAGAGATTTTTCAGATGAAAATTCTGGAACATGATTTGCAGTTAAGAAGTGGTTTCTTGGCTGCATAATCACAGCATATATGGCACCCTGCTATAGTGGATGGTTGTTTAAAGTAATTTCTGCAGAGCCTCTTGGGTGCATCTCCATTAAGTTCCACCTAGATCTTCCATAATGAGTAAGAAAAACACCCTTTTGAAATTATCCTGTTGGGAAATTTCAGTTTTCCCAGGCAAAATTTTGAAAGTGTCCCTCCCGCACACACACTTTCTTACATTTTCTTACATTTCCCAACTTTTTCCAGTTGGAAAACATGGGAAAATGGAGGTGGGGAAAACCCCCTTTTCACTCTTAAAAGTAACCCTTTCACTTTTCAGTGTTAATGCCATCAGAGAGAAAGGAACATGTTCAACACGTTCTGACTCTTTTCTGACTGGCAGAAGTTGGGAAACAAGCGCCAAGCGTGGACAAGTGCGTTCTCCCCCCCACCCCCTCTTTCCCATATTGTGGAAGAATCAGAAAGTGGGGGAAATCCCATCATTTCAATATGAAAAAAATCAATATTGCTGAATTATCTTCCCCAAACTTTGCATTTTTTTTCCAGAAAATTAAAAATGAATTGCTGAGAATGAAATTCTTCCTCCCCAAAAATTCATTTTCAGTGAAACCCTATTTTCTAAGGCAGTGGTTCTCAACCAGCAGCCCACAGCCCACATGTGGCCCAGTTAGCACAGAGCTGCAGACCGGCTGTGTGCTAAAGGCTGTTGGGCCACATGGCGGGGTCGGGTCTGGGGTCAGGACTGCCAGCCAGCCCCATGAGGTGGGGATCGGGGCTGCTGGGGTCGGGGCTGCTGGCTGCAGGGGTCCAGGGCCAGGTCCGGGACTAGTGGCTGGCCGGCCTCACGGCATCGGCAGTGGGGCTGCCAACCTGCCACTTGGCCCTAGGCAGCTGAGTCCAGGATTGGGGCTGCCACCTGGCCCCCCATCCAGGGCTCCACTCCTGGCCCCACTCTGTGAAGGGGTCCCTGCGCGGGAGGCACTAGGCATAGGGGTATGTGAGGGAGGTAGTTGGGTTCGCTTTGTGGTTCTCAACCTGCGGCCCATATACAGCCCACAATGATAAATAGGTTGAGACCCACTGTTCTAAGGGAAAATAATTTCTTCTGAATAGTTTCAACCATGTCTAGCTTACACCGGATTGACAAACCCTTGTGCAATTAACGATCTTCTTCCCATATTTCTCTCACCACTTCCCTATAGCTCAGGCTACATGATTTTTCCTGTGCTGTAACGGACCCGACTTTCAAGTACCTAACACTATGTTTTACACATCCCAGTAGTCCTTCTCCGAGTCTGAGCATATTCCTGTCCCCTTTCAGCATGGAGGATTTCTTTCTCTTTAGACACAAACCAGAACATTTTCTGAATTCCCTTCTTTGACCCAGCCCTGCTAGAATGACTCTCAGTACCTGAGCTTAATTCCTCATGGCCTTTCTTTGTATCCTCAGTGCAGGCTCCTCAGACCCCGCTGAGGTAGTGTGAGACTCACACGCACGTTCCAGGTCTCCCTTACGGAGACCCAGGTAGAACGTCATGGCTGGAAGATTCCTGCTTTTGTCATTCAGGCTCTGCTCTGTGAGTCTGGGTTCAACCTCTGGCTCTGCCACAGACTTGCAATGTGATCTTGATCAAGTCACTTATTTTCTCATCTCCGAAGTAGGAAAAACAACACTTCCTTTCTCCCACCGTTGGTCTGTCTTATCCACTGAGGCAAGGCCTGTCTCTTACTCTATGCAGGTACCACGTACATGTCTCTTACTGTCTCTGTGCAGATACCAGGCCAAGCCCAATCTTAGCAGGGGTTCTACTTGCTCCTATAGTACAATAATCATAGAATCCCTGAAGAGTTCAGCTCTCTTGATATTCAATGGCTTGGATGCTACCAAAATTCAGCTCAACTTGCCTCACTCAAGAAATCATGATCGGAGCCTCCCTCCCTCCCTGACCAACTGACTCTACAATATCCCTTCATCGACAAGAAAAAAAGAGATTTGTCTCTGGCCTTTCTCCTAATAAATCACCATATCCCAGGAAACCATCTGGAGCTGCTCCCTTATCCCTGATCAGCTTCTGTGTTGCTGAGAAGTTTCTTCTTTCCTCCTTCACCTTTTGAAAAATTCCCGTTATTGCCGGCATTTGAGATGTTTGCCTCTGTTTCTCTCTCTCCTGATCTCTGGAGCTGTTAACATTTCATCACAGTCTGTAGCACTATCATTTGTTTTCTGCAGATCATTGGAAATAGATTCCTCACTCCTCTCCTTTTGCAAGGGCAGCCCAGCACCGATCATCCGGGTAAGCACTTTGCCAGCTTGTTCCCCTTCCATTGTAAACGCTCACATGGGTTTTGCTCATTCCTGGCTCTGCCGCCCACGGGCCCAGCAGAGTTGGATTGTTTCACTAAGCAAATCTCCATCTGGGAATTTCCAGTCTAGGCACATCACCCTTACAGTCTGGGCACATCACCTGGGTTCTTTCTCTCAGGTAGCCTGACATGAATCAGCCGTTCCAGGATTGATTATCATTCCCTGTTTATATTATAGTAATCCCCACTGGCCCTATCAGGGTCAGGGCTGCACTGAGCCGTGTGCTGTACAAATACTCACGAAACAGCAGGCTTTGCTTCCAAGAGCTCATGGTCTTGTTCATGGAATGACATTGCCCTGAAGAGAGGTTACTTCAGATTCTCCCTTCACACAACACAGACAGCGGCCACTAAGCTGGAGGAATGGCTATTGGCCAGAACCAGCTGGAAAAGAGAAACAAAGTTCTGTGGTGTCCCCCCCCTCCATTTTTCATGGTTTGATCATTTCTTCTGCAAGCCCCTCCTTCAGCCCTCCCCAACCCCCGACTTCAGCACAGCTGTTCCCTTTTACACCAGCTAAGGAACTAGGCCCTACAGTTTGGTTGCCATAGAGTGAAATAGTCTCCTTATAAGATTTCATACGACCGACATCTGCTACAGCAAATGGAGATGTTCTATTATTCAGCTGGAGATGGGGCCATGCCTGGCTTTTGGCGAAGAGTGGCCAGAGTTCTACCCTACTTTGTGACCCTGACGCCCTGAATATCCAGGATGTGTGGGATAGGGATAGGCTATAGCTTATAAGCCCTGAGTGGCAACTTGACAACACTTAACCTCCTATCCAGGGACCCTACCCCATCCCCCAGCAAAGGCAGGTACAAACTCTTCTGAGCTCACTGCTTTATTGGCACGATAGCCAACATCTGCCCAGATAAAAGCAATGAGTGTCATGCGATGGAAGCAAGAGAAAAGAGACCAAACCAAAAAAGGTTGCATGAAAGGCTCCTGGACAGCCCCCTCGGCAGAGTAAGTCACTGAATGACATGATGAGCCAACACCAAAGTACCAGTACCCAATGGCTTTGCTGTCGTCATCCCTCATTTGAAGTAAAGCAATTAGAGGACTGGGCCAAAAGAAATCTGATGAGGTTTAACAAGGACAAGTGCAGAGTCCTGCACTTAGGATGGAAGAATCCCATGCACTGCTACAGACTAGGGACCGACTGGCTAAGAAGCAGTTCTGCAGAAAAGGACCTAGGGGTTACAGTGAACGAGAAGCTGGATATGAGTCAGCAGAGTGCCCCTTGTTGCCAAGAAGGCCAACGACATATTGGGCTGCATTAGTAGGAGCATTGCCAGCAGATCGAGGGACGTGATTATTCCCCTCTATTCGACACTGGTGAGGCCACACCTGGAGTATTGTGTCCAGTTTTGGGCCCCCCACTACAGAAGGGATGTGGACAAATTAAAGAGAGTCCAGCGGAGGGCAACGAAAATGATTAGGGGGCTGGAGCACATTACTTACGAGGAGTAGCTGAGGGAGCTGGGGTTATTTAGTCTGCAGAAGAGAAGAATGAAGGAAGATTTGATAGCAGCTTTCAACTACCTGAAGGGAGGTTCCAAAGAGGATGGAGCTCGGCAGTTCTCAGTGGTGGCAGATGACAGAACAAGGAGCAGTGGTCTCAAGTTGCTCTGGGGGAGGTCTAGGTTGGATATTAGGAAAAACTTTTTCACTAGGAGGGTGGTGAAGCACTGGAATGGGTTCCCTCGGGAGGTGGTGGAATCTCCTTCCTTAGAGGTTTTTAAGGTCAGGCTTGACAAAGCCCTGGCTGGGATGATTTAGTTGGGGATTGGTCCTGCTTTGAGCAGGGGTTGGACTAGATACCTCCTGAGGTCTCTTCCAACCCTAATAGTCTGTGATTCTAATTGATTCCCCTTTAGAAAGCTGCACTCCAGTGTTCCCCCATTGTCTATCCTGGGGCTGAACAAAATTTCACTATTTTCTTCCCAGGAAATCCAAGCTGCACTCACGGGATGGGAAAACATCGTCTTTTCCCCAATCTGGATCCAAACTGCCTCTGCATGGGTCACTCCCTTGCAGGACAGGGATCTCCCTAAGGCAAACAACGTAGGACTGATTTCATTTACGCCGGCGCCGTTGAACCCCATTCTGGCAGTGGTGAAGTGGGAGCGGAGGCCTTACAGGGGGAGCGAATCACATCTACACTCACTATACTGCCCCTGGAGCAGTGTAAAAAGCTCAGTGCAAATGACACCGCAGGCTGTTGGGGTGGCAACCGCTGGTTTCGTCCCTGGGGGGTCCCATGCCCCACAGAAGGGGAAGCTCTCCAGCTTTTTGCTGGGGTTGGTAACACACTTCGTTTAATCCGCTCTCTGTTCCAACCTTCAGGACTCTCCTTTGTAGCAAGCATCAGCAGAGCTCAGGCCCTTACAGGGCAGTTCCCCTGTGGAAGAGAGATCAGTGACATGGAATCTCGGTATTTTCTTAGTGCCCTTGGTTTATGTACAGTGTCCAGAGCAGTCCTTGAACAGAGGCGGTCAAACAGCACCCAAGCAACCCTCTGGTTCAGGAATCTCAGCTCCAATACCAATGCCCCATTGCTCCGAAGCAGCTTTGCCCCAAGACCTGGCTCTAGATATAGCAAAGAGCAAACGCCCCTGCCCTTTAACACAGCTCCTCTGTGAGAACCCACAGCACAAAAGTAAGCCCAGTCCAGCCCCTCTTCCAAGCCTCTGCTGTGCTGGCAGACCAAGAACAAGCATTTGTAAGTCTATGGGTAACTGCGCCATCTACTGGCTCCTCCCAGAGTGGTCCTGTCTGGACAAATGTGGGCTACCAGGACAATGAGGAAGGGTCAGGGGTCCTGCTTCTCCTGTTCCTGGCTCCTTCGGGGAGCACGCTCCTGCAGTGCCCCTAGCTGCCACTTTCCCCACACTCATCCTCGGGGGCAATGGATCTTATCCGGGGCACCCCTGCCCTGTCACGGAGTGGGGAAGGGCATCATGGAGGCGGGTTGCTCTTCACCCTCCCCTTGTGCAGCCTACTCCTCACACCCCACCGCCCTTCCTGTGCTGCCGTCTAGACCTGCTGTGCTGGCCCCTCTCCCCTCACGGATGCCGTTTCAATTCCCCTTTCCGTGGCTTTCACACATGGGCTCAGCTGGGCCAAGCTCTAATTAATCCCCCCTCCTGTTTGTTGACTGTTTAAAGGCACAAACATTGAGCTGTGTGGGGTCTTGGCAACAGTCCAGGTGCAGTATGATGTGCTGGGATACGATGGGCGCCTTCAATGGGGAGCTTTATAGTACTACGCCGAGCTTCAAACAAACCTCTAATTAATTCCTTTACAAAGTTCTGCCGTCCTTGTGGCCTCCAGCGCTTTCGGGAGGCTAATTAACCCGAGCCTCCATCTCCTCCTCCTCTCTTGCTTCTCAAGATTGTCAGGTTTTCCTTGTTGAATATTAATTCCTTTCATCATTTGTAACAATATCCTCTTGTTCACGAGCATCCTCCAACTGTCAGCCCCACCATGCTGGCGCCGGTTCTTTCTGCCTCTGGGAGCTTGATGTAGAGATGCCTGAAAATCGCCAAGGGTTTTTTCCCTGGAAATGTTGAAAATTTGTCTTTCCCGCTCTCTCTCTCTCTCTCTCTCACACACACACACACACACACACACACACCTCCGTTTCCTGTGAACCATGTTGGTTTCTATAACAATTTTCAGTTTTCAAAACTGATTTTTTAAATAAAAACGGAGGCACCAGGCACCTATCTGTGTCTTTGGTGCCTTAACACCTCTGAAAATCTGACCCTGTCATTTTGAAAATAGGACTTAAGCTCCTAAATCACTGAGGTGCTTTTGAAAATGTTACCCCTAGTGTCTCTGTATTGGGGCAGGGAGGCCTAGGGGGGCCATGGCCCCGTCACTTCTTAGTGGCTGTAAGGGTGAGCAACAGGGAGGAGGGGGCAGAGAGGAGCGAACGGGGGGAAGGTCTTGGGGGGAAGAAGCAGTTTGGGAGTGGGGCCTCGGGGGAAGGGGCAGCACGGGGGCCGGGGCCTCAGGGGAAGAGACAGTGTGGGGGCGGGGCCCCAGGGAAAGAGGCAGTGCGGGGCAGGGCCTCAAGGGAACGGGGGGCCGGGGCCACAGTTTGGGTGCCAGTGGCCCCCACACATTCAGAGAACTTCTGCCGCTCCTGCTCTGTATGATTCAGGTCCCCATCTGGAATATGGGCACAACAGCACTGCCCTACTGCACAGGCTTGGTGTGAGGATAAACGCATTAAAGATTATGAGGCGCTAAGTTACTGCCATAAGTGGGGGCCATATCAGTACCTAAGATGGAGATATTTTGATAGGCATTCTTATTTATTGCTTGTATTTTCATAGCACCTAGGAGCCCTATCACAGATCAGGACCCCATTGTGCCAGGTGCTGTACAAACACAGAGAGATGACTATCTGAGTAGACGTTAGAGCAGCCCTGAGGCCACTTATGAGAGGGGCTGAACTGTCCACGGGGGGTGAGTAGGTGATGAGCAGCACAGGTGGGGCTTTGCTGTCAGGACCAACTCCAGGGTTAAGCTGGGTACAGAAAAGAAGTGAGAAGAAGGACGGGTAACAGAAGGGGCACCAGGGTCAGAAGCGAAGGCACCCGAAGAGCGGAATATACCCAGGTTTCTGTTCCAAGGGGCCGAGATCCCTGCTGAGATGGGAAGAGAAATTCCCGAATGATTGTGACCCATTCAGATACTCTAGTGACACGCACGGGGGCAAAGGAAATGAAGAATCGCATATTCAGAGCAGGGTTTGAATGATGTGCAGGAAATGAATGAGGGGCCATACAGCACGTAGTGACTCTAAAAAGAAATACAGAACAGCCATCTCCTCCTTGAGCACCCCTCCCTCCTGCATAGTGAATAAGGCAGGGGTCCCAGGGGGGAAATAGTGTGATGTGTAATTAGAAGCTGTATAATAATGCATGCACACAAGGGGCCTGAAGGAAGATTCCGACTACCATAAATCTGACATTGCTTGACTTTGCAAACTTAGTAACATTCTTTTCATATAACTTTAGTTGTGTATGGAATTTTCTGAGTCAGCGTAAAGCCCCAAGTGTTTGGAGCGGATGATGCTTGCAGTGTGGGAAACCTAAACCTGACGATTTTTTTGCTACTGCACGAGACTCCACAAGGACCTTCACTATAAACAGCAAGTGACCCAGACCATCTAATTTCACTTTCTAAGCTGAGGGAGACGCAACAAAAGAAACAGCATCAATGATGAAAAGCACATTTGATTGTCACTTTTTTTTCCAGGTTTAGTGACCTGAGACATTATTAGTTATCCAAGTGACAAGTCGGGTTATGGGTCTGTAGCCTAGCAGGTAGGTAGGATTCTGGTCTAGTCTCAGCTTTGCCCCTAGCCCGCAGGGTGAGCTGGGACCAGTCCCTTCCCCTCTGTGTGCCTGGTGATTGATAAAGTGCTGACTTCGAGGGAAGACATTTACTACAGAAGAGCAAGGTATAATGTTACATCTACATACACTCTGTGACAGGGCTGTTAGTAGCACCCTGGGCACTGGGTTTGCTGCAGCTGGGAAGAGTCCAGGCTTAATTGATGCCAATTATACAGTTTCCATTGAGTGATTATGAGCACTGGGCTAACGAGGTAATGGGGAGGATATAAGTGGAAGGAACAGGAAGCAAGGGGGTGCTCACAGGGTGAGTCTGGGCTGAGGAGTGATGGCTGTGGGAAGCCTCCTTTTGCTATGAACCTGCGTTACACCGTGTTTCTTTGCAAGAAACAAATCACAACACACCTTGGTGACCGCTAACAACCTGGGGTGTGTTTGTGACTGTGAGGCCACACAAACTGGCCAGGCAGCTGAGTACATCGGAGGCACCAGTGACAACCCCTTTTCTCTTGACACTGTGCACTAGATTCTGATCTCACTTGCACCAGAGTACCTGCATTGGCTAGACTTGGTGAGTTCACTGTATCCCATCTAGACATGAAAAAGCACCAGTTAGCTCAGAATGTAACAGCCCATCTGCACAGCAACGCCGGCCCTATGTTACTAGCGCACCAGTGCTCTGCTCTGTGGAGAGCCCTACTAGCACTGGCCCATGGTACCAAGGAAGCACCTCCGTTTGTACAGCTCTGCTCAGCTCAAGCGAGCTACGTTCCAGGCCAGCCAAGAAGTTTGACCGTGCCCAGGTGAGGCTGGTGAGCGTAGGGGGCACAGTGTTCTTGGCAGCTCGCCCTCGGCTTGCAGGCAAGAATGAGCCCAACTCGATGTCTTCCTGGGTGTGGCTTGCCCACAATCTAACACAAAGCCTGGGAGCGTCTTTGGGAGAGACTTCTTAGCTGATTGTTTAAAAGCCACAATTGTTTTGAAATGTGGCAGTTGCTCCCATGCTATGGTGACGAGCATAGGTGCTGACTTTTCTGTTTCCCGGTGGGTGCTCCATCCCTGCTCCACCCTGTGGCCCTGCCCCCACTTCACCCCTTCCCCGAGGCCCCCTGCTTCAATTCACCCTCTCCCAAGCACCTTCCACCAGCCGCCAAACAGCTGATTGGCGGCCCATCTGAACAACGATGGCTAGTGGGTGCTGAGCCCCGGAGCACCCATGGAGTCAGTGCCTATGGTGACGAGTACAGCATAGAAACCTAGACAGCCAGAAAATTCAGGGGCGGACTCCAGGCCGACACTGGTGCAATGCAGCCCAGGCCCTGTACAAAGGCCCCATGGGGTGGAGAAGGACAGTCCTTATCCCATCACAGTCTATTAGTGCCCTCTGTAATGGCGTTAGCAAGAGGAGGGTAATAAAGCAATCTTGCCTCTAAATAGCTTCTCGGGATGATTTACTAATTGAGTTAATTGGGCTGCAGCGGTTCTGCTGCTGAAGGATGTGGGTTTTGATCAGGTAAGACCATTAAGAGGTTTTTCTAGGTCAAACTCGACTGTTCCAAGCAGCTCTTTCCCAAGTCATGTGGCACCTGGAGCCGGCTCCCCCCCAGCCCAGGCCAGTCAGTCCTGGCCGCATAGCGAATAGAGTTCTATGCTCCACCTTCCCTGGGGACAGGGCGGGCGGGAGAAATGGCCCAAACTGGACTAAGTCGCGGCCCTCTGACCAAAGTGTCACTACTGCAAGCTTTTCTCTGGGTTGCCCCGAGAGTCCAGGCTGGGTTCCGCGGAGATCGGGAAGGATGGGACCTGTAGGAGCAGATTCTCAGGGCAGTCTGGAGAGGGCAAGGAGAAACACACTCAGCGTCTGGGTATCGGCTCAAACAGCAGCGGATAAAATGCAGCTTTATGGCGAGCTGTCCCCTAGCCCGCGCTGCAGGCTCTGACCAGCCGAACGGCTTGCTCGGGAGATCAGTGCACAGCCGGAATTCTCTGAGCCCTCTCCTCGGGGCCACGGGAACCGTCTGCACACACTCCCTGCTGCAAAGCAAGACTGGCTTTTGGGGGCAAAGGCAACTGGCCCCTTTCCCCGCCTGTGGGTCCTGAGTCTCCTCTGGGTCATCAAGGGCAATCAGAATAATTCTGTGTCTTCCTGAGACACTTGCTTCCATGAGCAGTGAGCTCCTGGGGGGAAGCGCCTACCCAGGTCACTGTCAGGAGTGAGGGCTGGCAGGTGGGCCTGGGGCCAGCTAGCCACCAGCTCAATCCCCTAAACTGCCAGATGGCCTGATTGGCTGAGCAGCATTTCTAGGACTGCTCTTAAGCCCTGCAGTCATATTCAGCCAGGGGCTCCTCAGTGCCTATGCCTGCGTCTGAGATCCCTCCTGTGCCTGCCTTGTTCCTGGCTCAAGTCCTGTCCTTGCTGTGCTCCATGGCTCTGACTACTGGAGCCTGACTCTGGCTCTGACCAGTAGGCCAAACTGCCCACGCTACAGTGCATGGCAACCGCACTCAGGCCACACCGTGCCATGAACCAGGAACAGACAGGATGAGGTGGGGGAGGGTTGTTAATGCTATAGGCCAGGTGAGCTCCCAACCATCCATGCAGCATCCAGCATCCCGTTTCTCCTCCTGGTAGCTCTCTGGGCCTGGGCAGCACTGACGGCAAGGAGGTGAGCTGCCTTCATGGACACAGTTCTGGGAGCAGCAGTAACCATCCATGCTGAGAGTGCTAGTAGTCCCTGAAGAGTGTAGGATGACTCAGAACACATTGTGGGGCCAGACAGTGTAAAGAAGCTGTCCGGGCTCCAGGCTGAGTCAGCACTGGGGCAGGGCCCACGCAGGGAGCATTGAACTGCCCAGGAATGGGACAGGACAGAGTGACATGGCCGTTGGCTAATCATAGAATCATAGAACTGGAAGGGACTTTGAGAGGTCATCTAGTCCAGTCCCCTGCACTCGTGGCAGGACTAAGTATTATCTAGACCATCTGTAATAGTCCAGTGCGGGGGCCGTCGGGAGCCAGGCCGCCTCACTACACGTCCAAATCGTGTCTTGGATCCTGAAGGTCTCGGGGTCTGCCCCTCAGGCAGGGGCTAAACAAAAGGCACACGGCCTCTGCAAGGGGCTACCGCCCTCAGTCAGGGCTGGGCAGCAACCCTGGTCCGGGCTCTGGTTCTCACAGCCGGAGCTGGGGAATTACCAAGTCAAATACGCCCAAACGCTAGCTCAGGGCGGGCAACACACAATAGTCCAGGGGGCTCAGAACCTTCCTGCAGGCTGAGCCCTAACAAAGTCAGTGGCTAAGGCCCGGCCCTCAATCAGGGCGGGGCAGCAAACAATAGTCCAGGGGGCTCAGAACCTCCTGGAGTTGAAGCACATACTGCAGGAGACCTTGGGCCGGGGAGGGAGCCTGTTCCCAGGTTTCCCTCATGAGATCCAGCAGGCCCCGGGGTCGCCGCCCATACAATAATTCGAAGGGGGAGAACTTCGTCGATGCCTGGGGAACTTCTCGTATGGCTAGGAGCAAGGGGGGAAGGAGCTGGTCCCACCGGCGAAGGTCCTCCGGGGGAAACCGACGCAACATCCCTTTCAGCGTACGGTTGAATCTCTCCACTAATCCATCGGTCTGGGGGTGATAGATGGAGGTGCGCAGTTGCTTGACGCCTAGGATTCCGCAGACTTGCTTGAGCAGCCGGGACGTAAAATTGGTCCCTTGATCCGTGAGGAGCTCCCGGGGCAGGCCGACGCGGGTGAAGACCTTCACCAGCTCCATGGCAATGGTGCGGGCCGAGATATTCCGAAGAGGAATGGCTTCAGGGAACCGGGTGGCATAGTCCATCATGACTAAGATATATTGGAACCCTGCACACCTCTTCGGGAGGGGCCCCACCAGGTCCACGGCCACGCGTTCAAAGGGGGTTTCCATTAGAGGCATCGGCACCAAGGGTGCTTTAGGGGTCCAGGCAGGGGCGGCCAACTGGCACTCTGGACACGAATTGCAGTAGTCTGTTACTTCTTGGTACGCTCCGGGCCAGAAGAAATGTCCCAGGATCCGGGCCAGCGTTTTGTCGTGTCCGAGGTGCCCTGCCGCCGGGACATCGTGGGCCAGTTTCATGACCGCCCAGCGGTGACACCGCGGTACGAGAAGCTGTGTCCGGATGTCCCCGGTACGGGGGTCCTTCTCCATGCGATACAGGTGTTCCTGTCGTAGCTCAAAATGCGGCCACTGCGCCGCACGCTGGGGGTCGAGAATAGTCCTGTCCACAGAGGCTAGCTGCTCGTAGGTCCGTCTGAGTGTGGGGTCGGCCCGTTGGTCCCGGCAAAAATCTGTGGGCGTTGCGGTATCCCCTCCCCCACCTCCCCCCCGAGGAGGGTCTTCACGCTCCCCGGAGGGATTGGCGGGGACGGGGATATCCACCTCGTCCTCCTCAGTCCCTGGGGACTCGCCTCCCAATGCTGGCGTGGCCTGCGGGCTACCCTCGAGATGGCGGCGTAAGACGGTGGTAAAGTTGGGCCAGTCCCGCCCCAGGATCACCGGGTAGGCCAGCCGGGGCACCAGCCCCACCGTCATCTGCCGGGTGACCCCATCAATAGTCAGTTGGGTCCGGGTGCTGGGGTAGAGTCGCACATCTCCGTGTATGCACTGCAGGGGAATCTTCGCCAGGTGGCCGTCCGCCGGCGGGCCTAAGGCCTGGCAGACCAGCGTTTGGCCACAGCCTGAGTCGAGGAGGGCCACCGCCTGGCGTCCCTCAATGGCCACGGGCACGGTGATCTTGGCCCCTTGTGGACGTCGGGCACGGCCTTCCCCTGAGTAGACCTGGCCAAATGCACACCCCCGTTCTGGGCAATCCCGCTGCAAATGGCCATACTTTCCACAGGAGAAACATGGTCCCAATGCGGCTCGCTCTGGCTGCGGCCGGGCCCCGGGGTCACCCCGGGGGGGTCCGACGGTATCCCCCGGCGGTGCCTGCCGGGGTCCATGTGAGCCTCCCGGAGGGCGCGGCCACCTGAGCCCGGCCCTCTATGCTGCGGGAGGGAACACTCGGGGCTGCCCGGGAGGGCGGCCCCCTCTTCTCTGGGTTGGGGTGCTCCGTCCGGACTGGGACCACCCGGCCAGCGGCCCCCGACGGGACCTCAGCCGCGAGGAAGTCCTCCATTAATGTGACGGCCGCGGACACCGTCGTCGGCCGGTGGCGGAGGACCCAGGATCGTCCCCTCGGCGGGAGTACATGGGTAAATTGCTCCAATATCACCTGCTCCATCAACTCCTCTGCTGTCCGGCGCTCGGGCTGTAGCCACTTTCTGCAGGTCTCCCGCAGTTCCTGAGCCACCATCCGCGGCCGGGCCCCTGGGGGATAGGCCAGGCCCCGGAACCGTTGTCGGTAGGTCTCGGGACTCACGTCCAGGGCGTCCAGAATAGCGGCCTTCACTAGGTTGTAGTCCTTGGCCGCTTCCACCGACAGGCCTCGGTAGACCGTCTGGGCAGTTCCCGTTAAGTACGGGGCCAGGATGGTGGCCCACTGATCCGGTACCCAGCCGGCAACGATAGCCACCCTCTCAAAGGTTACGAGGAAAGCCTCGGGGTCATCCTCGGGTCCCATCTTCGTCAACCGGACTGGGGGGCTGGGTCGCGGGGCCCCTGGGACGACCCTGGGTAGGGGCTCCCCCGGTCTGGCTAGGGCTGCTGCCAGCTGCTGGATACATTTCTGCTGGAAGTCCTGCTGTTGGGTAACCAAGTCCGCGATCAGCTGCCGTTGTTGGGCCCCCAGCTGCTCTACGAGCTGCTGCTGCTGCAGGTGGGCGGCCTGGTGTTCCTGTTGGTATTGCACCTGAGCCGCCTGTTGTTGCTCCTGACTCTCGGTCAGGTGGCTCAGGAGCTGGGATAGGTCCCCCTCTCTGGCGGGAGGTCTCTCTCCCATTGCCCCCTTCTCACCGGCGTCTAGGGCTCGTGCCCACATGCTGGGCAAGAAGCCCCACATTGGGCGCCGCGTGTCATAGTCCGGTGCGGGGGCCATCGGGAGCCAGGCCGCCTCACTACACGTCCAAATCGTGTCTTGGATCCTGAAGGTCTCGGGGTCTGCCCCTCAGGCAGGGGCTAAACAAAAGGCACACGGCCTCTGCAAGGGGCTACCGCCCTCAGTCAGGGCTGGGCAGCAACCCTGGTCCGGGCTCCGGTTCTCACAGCCGGAGCTGGGGAATTACCAAGTCAAATACGCCCAAACGCTAGCTCAGGGCGGGCAACACACAAGGGTCCAGGGGGGCTCAGAACCTTCCTGCAGGCTGAGCCCTAACAAAGTCAGTGGCTAAGGCCCGGCCCTCAATCAGGGCGGGGCAGCAAACAATAGTCCAGGGGGCTCAGAACCTTCCTGCAGGCTGAGCACGAACAAAGTCAGTAGCTAAGGCCCGGCCCTCAATCTGAGCCCCCAAACAATAGTCCAGGGGGCTCAGATCCGTGCAGCAGGAGCTGAGCACCAACAAACTCAGGAAGCCCAGGCCCTTAGGCAGGGCGGGGCAACAAACAATAGTTCAGGGGGCTCAGGTCCGTGTAGCAGGAGCTGAGCACTAACAAACTCAGGTATGATGCCAGAGCGCTGGCTGGAGAGGGAGGCTGCCACCCGTAAGTGGGGTGGCAGGGGGGACACCGGCCCACCCACTCCACTGTGTCCCAGCCCGGGGCTCTAGGAGCGGCAGTTAGTCTGCTGCTGTGTCGGTGGGGTCCTGACCGCAACACACAGACATTGGCTCTTCTTCTGCGGTAGCCAGACTGGGGTCGGCTACCCCCGGGCTACTTTCCATCTCCCCCTCCATGGGTACCTGCTCCTCGCTGGGCTCGGCAGCGGGGTCCCACACCATGGGTTCCTCAGCTTGCTGAGGGCCGTCTAGGTCAGGCCGCTCCTCCGGTCTCGGGTCCGGGGGACACTCGGGCCCCTCCTCGGGGTACCGTGCTCGGGGCAGGCTCGGCCAATCCACTTCGGGGTACCTGGCTCTGGGGAGGCTCGGTCCGTCGGCATCCGGGTACCTGGCTCTGGGAAGGCTCGGTCCGTCGGTGTCCGGATACCTGGCTCTGGGGAGGCTCGGTCTAGCAGGAGCTCGAGCAGGAGCGCCTGTCCTCTCCGGCCGCTCCGCTCCAACTGAGTGCTGGGGCCTGGCTTTTATACTTTCTGTCCCGCCCCTTGACTTCCGGGGGGCGGGAACAGGTGGCGGTGGCTCCGCCCACTTGGGCGCCTGTTCTGGCTCCTCTCTCTCAGGGGCCGTCGGTAGCCAGGCCGCATCACTACACCATCTCTGACAGGTGTTTGTCTTAAAAATCTCCAATGATGGAGATTCCACAACCTCCCTCGGCAATTTATTCCAGTGCTTAACCACCCTGACGGTTAGGAAGTTTTTCCTAATGTCCAACCTAAACCACCCTTGCTGCAAATTAAGCCCATTGCTTCTTGTCCTATCCTCAGAGGTTAAGAGGAACAATTCTTCTCCCTTCTCCTTGTAACAAACTTTTACATACTTGAAAACTGTTATGTCCCCTCTCAGTCTTCTCTTCTCCAGACTAAACAAACCCAATGTTTTCAATCTTCCCTTTTCTAGACCTTTAATCCTTTTTGTTGCTCTTCTCTGGACTTTCTCCAATTTGTCCACATCTTTCCTGAAATGTGGCCCCCAGAACTGGACACGATACTCCTGGTTGAGGCCTAAACAGAGCAGAGCAGAGCGGAAGAATTACTTCTCATGTCTTGCTCACAACACTCCTGCTAATGCATCCCAGAATGATGTTTGCTTTTTTTGAAACAGTTTTACACTGTTTACTCATATTTAGCTTGTGATCCACTTTGACTCCCCGATCCCTTTCCGCAGTACTCCTTCCTAGGCAGTCATTTCCCATTGTGTATATGTGCAACTGATTGTTCCTTCCTAAATGGACCACTTTGCATTTGTCCTTAGTGAATTTCACCCTATTTACTTCAGACCATTTCTCCAGTTGGTCCAGATCATTTTGAATGTTAATCCTATCCTCCAAAGCACTTGCAACCCCTCCCAGCTTGGTATCATCTGCAAACTTTATAAGTGTGCTCTGTACACCATCATCTAAAAATCACTGATGAAGATATTGAACAGAACTGGACCCAGAACTGATCCCTGAGGGACCCCACTCGTTATGCTCTTCCAACTTGACTGTGAACCACCGATAACTACTCTCTGGGAATGGTTTTCCAACCAGTTTTGCACCCACCTTATAGTAGCTCCATCTAGGTTGCATTTCCCTAGTTTGTTTATGAGAAGGTCATGCAAGACAGTATCAAAAGCTTTACTAAAGTCAAGATATACCACATCTACTGCTTCCCCTATCCACAAGGCTTGTTACCCTGTCAAAGAAAGCTATCAATCCCAAGGGCGTCTCTGTGACCGAACCCGTCACAACAGGTTAATTCCGGGTCTCCCAGTAGACTCTCTCTGAGTTGGTTCCCCATTAGATCCCCATCATTTAGCCTCCTCCCCCACACACCAAAAAAAATTGCAAGATTGGATCTTCAGCCTTAGATCAATCACAAGCTCTTTTATGGTCTCACCTGCTTTTGTACCCTCTGTTTAAAAGCATCTCTATCCTCTGTCTCATTTTTCCATGGAGTGCAGAGCTCCTCGCATCCCTGTGCCTGTGTTAACTGAAAATGATTAAACTCATCAAGAGCTTCAGTACCAGCTATTGTCAGGGATAAAGCAACCTTGTGACCGTCCTCCTGTCTGCTGGCCTCCAGTGCATGCAGATACAGAGTGAAGGGCTCTTTAAACCTTCTCCAGTTGTGTTCCATGTTTCCAGAGAATTTCACCTTGGATGGGGCTTTTAACAGTTCCGCTCGTCCACTCAAGTTATTTTCTTAGGGCTGGTCCACACTGGAAAAAGAACACCTGAGCAACTCAGCTAGGCCAGCTTAACTCCAGTGTAGACAACACTAGACCAGCAGAAGAATTCTTCCATCAACCGAGCTAATGCCTCTTGGGAAGGTGGATTAACTACAGATTGTAAGTATAGACATAGCCTTACTTTCTCTTTACACAGTGCAGTGTTCAGTGATCAAACCATTCAACTGTGCCTTTTAGGGCAGAGCATCCCAGACAGAAAGTGCTCTGAAGCTCTTTCAGTTGCTATGCACAGCCAGATGCATCTGAACACAGAAAAAAGCTGATCTCTTGCAAACACCTTCTGCACTAAGTGATCAGGGAATGATACAGCCCGCTGAGCATTATTCTGTGTCCAGTTCCATTGGTCTGCATATCAGCAGCACCCACCCAGACTATCTGCCTGAAAGCTCAGCCTTTGAAGGCACAGACCCCAGTACTACAATGGCCAGGCCTACAGAACGATACCTGTGGTGGCTTCTACTTTTGCAGCCTCTGCCAGCCTGCCATTCTCAGCTCTTCCATCTGGTTAGATGGGGCTTTCCTAGCGACAGCCAACTCTAGAGACTGGTTCTCCGTATCAGCCCCCTGCATAAGCAGGTGCTTATTTATATGGTGTCAGCGTCAGGTGTGAGATATTTATTCCACAGACGTCTGGCAGGTTGGAGGCTCGCTCGGATTTCCAGCTGTAATTGTCTCGCTGTGTGCATGCCGGTGAGTCATTAGGGCTTCCCAGGGAACACGCCAGCCGCAGCGCCTCCTGAAATGATGGCTTCCCTTCAGCAAAGGTTCGATACGGGAACACGCTCAATCCATTACCCAGCCATGTCAAGGATTTCAGTACCTGCTAGTCAGAGGTAGTAAACACACAGGCCTCCGGATGTTTCCTTTTCCGGGGGGGATTATTGCATCAGCACAAACACTACCTCTTCTCCAGCAAAGCCTTTCACGCAGGACCCGAAAGAGATTTGACACAGAGCAAGACCTAGCCATTGGCGGCAGGGGCAGCCCTGCTGACTGGCCAGTGGGGCCTTTCTGGTGATCTCACAGCTATGCACCCACTCCCACCGGGGCTCAGCTGGGACCTCAGCTCTGCAAAGCAGAGGAAATCCCGATCACCCCTAGAATACTAAATAAAGGCAAATGTGGGCCGGGACCACAGGGATTGTAACAAACTTTCAGCCTTTCCTTTGCTTTATTCCCCATTTTACACAATGAGTTAAATTCCCCGATGCAACCTGGAGTTATCCCAGAGGGAACTTGGCTTAACGAGTTTAAGGATTTTCCTCTCTTTAAATATGCCCCAAACTCCCGCTGAACCCTGCAGGCGCCTAAACTCACGATGTGCCCAGTGTTGGCAGTACAATTTCTTCCTGACTGTGTTTCTGCCTCTGGGCATGCACCCTGCTTCCTCCCTGT
The DNA here is from genome assembly GCF_013100865.1 of Trachemys scripta elegans. Taxonomy (NCBI): domain Eukaryota; kingdom Metazoa; phylum Chordata; order Testudines; family Emydidae; genus Trachemys; species Trachemys scripta. The sequence goes on along the minus strand of NC_048312.1, from coordinate 27,646,286 downwards.
GGGCATCTAGGCACCTGTCTCCCACCTAAGCCCCAGTGTGATTCACAAACCAGGGGAAGACAGGCGTTCGGCCGCCTGAGGGACCCAATCTGGTAGCTGCTTTCTGAGCATGCCCGCCACATCATGTCCCTTTGGTGGTGACAGAGGCAGCATCTCCCTCAGAATGCCTCTCTTAGTCCTCTCCCAGTGGCTAGTTTAGCAGCTCCCCACCCAGCCGGACAGCTTTTGGTGATGGCAATCTGAGGTGCTTCGCTCGCCTGGTCCATTATATAGGGCCTAACTCAGGCTTTGTGGGTTGCAGTGATTTTCCAGGGGCCTGAATGTTAGGTGTTGAGGCACTGAGCATCAGAAGGCCTAATTCCTTGTGCGCCCCCAGGCTGTAGTCTTTATGGGTCTTGGTTCCCCATCTGTAAACTGGGGATGATGGCGCTGCCCTGCTGCACGGGTCACTGTGTGGAGAAATACATTAAGGACTGCAAAGCTCTCAGATGCTGTGGTGATCAGGGTATCGAGGTCCCTTAGGTACCCAGGCAGTGTGAGGGAAGGGCCAGTTCAACCTGCCCACTTCCCCCCACATCTCAGCTGCCCTCCCAGGGCATTGTGGGTACGTCTACACAGCAACTAGACACCCGCGGCTGGGCCACGCCAGCCGACTTGGGCTCGCAGGGATTGGGCTGTGGGGCTGTTTCATTGCTGTGTAGATTTCTGGGCTCGGGCAGCAGCCCGGGCTGTGCAGGGTGGGACTGAGCCCAGTTTTTCTTGGCTGTGTAGACACACCCTTTGTGGCCTTCTGGCCTCTTCCAATTACCATCGTATTCTAAAATCTGAACTGAGAGCCTGCATGAGTTTTCCCTGGGCTTGGAAGGGGGAAGGAGCTCAACCATCCAATAAAACTTAAAACCAAATCAAACGTACATGCAAACATAACGACAAGTGAAGGTAAATTACAGTGGAGGAACATCCCTCAGAACATTCCTACATGGCTCTGTTCCTGGAGGAATACGTTGGACAAAATCCTTAAGAACTGGCTTTAAATTGATTCCTTTAATTATGTGTCACTTTAAGGAGCTTCACGCTAGCAGGAAAAAGACGTCAGGCTGTTCATTTGGTGGCTATTTTCACACGTCTCAGCTCAGCTAACACTAACAGCTGGTTGAAAATGTTCAGACAGAACGTTTTTATGTCAGAAAAATTAAATTTTGTTTTTTAAAATAATAATGAAATGAGACAAGGTCAAAATGGAACATTTCAATTGTTTGTTCGGAAATGACTTTTCATTCCGATAGTTGCTATAATAAATTAAAATGTTATATCAAATCAAAAAGTCAAAATTGGTCTGAAACATTTTGATTGAACCCAAAACAACAAAAATTAAAAATTTCATTTCAAGGACAGTTTGAATTTTGTTTTGTTTTGTTCCAGTTCAGAACAAAAGCAAATTTTGAGCTGTTGGTAATTCCAGTGGAACAGCAGGTCTGATTTTCGATTAGCACTAGTAACCAAAGGTCACTAGATCTAAGCCTAAGGGCATGTTGAAGGACCATCTTGGTAGCACACTGATGTATATCTTGTTGCTATTCCACAGTGCTTAATTTGTAATGAAACAGGTGCCCGGGCTCAAGCAATTGGGTGGCAGAAATCAGGCATTTTTTTTTTTTACTTTCATAACTGATGTGGCAAGCCCAGCGGTGCCGGGGCTATGAATTACCAAGCCTAGAGGTGGCAAGCCCTGGCACAAATTAATCATTGCTATTCCACATCCCATCTTGTTCAGGGTCTAGTCCATTATTGTTCTCTGCAGTACATTCTTCAGGCCTGGCCTTCGGATGTCTCAAGCAATGGAATGTCCCCCATTCCTTTGAGAGATTATTCACTTGTCCAATAGGCCTCAATGCGAGGAATTTTACATCCACCCTAAATGCTCCTTTGCTCACTCTCTGTCCATGCTATCTACTTACACCCCTTTGGATCAAACAGTTTCTCTGTGCCTTCAGTGTTTATATCTGTCACATGCTTGTAGAGGGTCATTACAGCCCTATCACCTGATGTGGGCTTGCAGCTGTCTGCTTAAGAACCCCCAGGTGTTCCCCCGATCTGCAGAGTTGCTGTCTGCATGGAGAAGGAAGGCAGCAAGGTATTATGGCCATGCAAAGGGAGTGGAGTAAGCACTGAATTAACATTGCCTTGGGAGTTTTGATTGATTATTCTGGTTTTTCAGGTCCCAGCTCAGCACTGTCCTCAGGTAGCACTTAGCTGTTGTGAGCCTGGCTCTTCACTCAATTCCCACACCTGTGCCTGCCTCACCACCTGTAGGCAGGCCATGCATGGTTGCATCACGAGGGGATGGCAAGGAAGCATGAGCTGAGGGGTTTCGAGCAGCTTTTGACCCCAAGGTTTATGTTTCCATCTCAGCCAGCCCACAGAGGTCAATGCAGTGTCTTTCTCGCTGTCTGGGTGAAGTGGGGAAGTGGTCAAAGGATTTGTCTGAGACTGTACCAGACCAGACACCTCTGCGATTGTAGCAAGGAAACAACTCCTGGATGTGGATGGACCTTGCTACCACACTCCATGACTTTGTCACCCCTAGACTGGGCAGCTACAATGGGCTCTATGAGTGGCTGTATCTCAGCACCATTTAGCTAGTGCTGAACACAGCTGATCATTTGCTGAATGGCGTAGGACTGGCCTACTTGAGAAAGGCCTCTCTCCCCACATGGTATCGCCACAGCTGAGCTGGGCAGGTGCACTTGAGTCAGAGCTCCCTTGATACAGAGGAGAGGGAACTGGCAGGGCACGTCAGTTGAAGCTCAAATTGACTCACCCTTTGGTCCTGAAGATCCTCAATATGTTGACCTTCCAAACATGCTTCTTTGCTGCAAGGGTAGGGCATATAAAAGCAGGACTTTAAAATTACATTGGCTACACTCAGTCCTGGACCAGTGACAATTTCAAGGTGTGATATTTCATGAAATGCCAGTGCTTGAAATAAAAGTGTTATCTCATCAAAGTATTGCGAATCCATGGTTTCCAGTTTGGATGGATGGATGGATGGATAGATAGATAGTATTGGGGTCTAGCTATGGTAGGTCATTAGGTACATTTACCAAAACCTGCTGTAGCTATATTTAAATGTAAACACTGAGGTAATCTGAATCCTCAGCACATAAACAAGACTGTATGAATGAGTTTAAAAATCTCCTTTGATATTTACATCCCTCTGAGGCAGAGATCTGTCTAAGGTAACTAAGCACCAGCTTTACCAGACAGGGCGCAATGAAGGAGAATAAGGACATTGCAGGGAAGCTAAATGGTTTATTTGGATTGCTCTTCATCGCAGAGGATACGAGGAAGGTATCGTCCCGGCCCTGATAAAACTACATTAGAAAGTTATGGCAAAAGAGGAGGAGTTGGAACAAAGTGATCAATTAGACAGCTCCATTCAAGAGTTCTGAAGGGATTTACGAATGCAGTGGTTGGGCTGCTACCATAGTAATAAACAATCCGCTCTTCTACTACAGGGCAGGAGGTTATCCAGTGTTGTACCTATCGTTCAAAAGAGCACTTAGGGTGAGCCTGTGAATTACAGTCCAGCGAACCTTACTGCTGCACCAGGGAAATCAGCCGGAACAATAATTAATGAGAGAGTTATAAAAATCTGGATGCTCATAGCACCATGAGGACAAAAAGGCAAATCACCCTTCTTCAATCTACGAGAATTCTATGAGATTGTTTATGAAAGAGTGGAAAAAGTAGATTTTGGATGCTGTGTGTTGGCGCTGTACAAAGTCCCTCACGAGAGTGTATTGTAGCCTGGAAGTAGCCACAGGGTGAAAGGAAAATTTCTGGTGGGCTTCAGAAATTGGTTACGAGAATAAAAACAAAAAGGAGGTAAAAATGGTCAATTGCATCATGTAAGGAGGGTAGCAGCAGGTGCCTCTAAAACCATATTAGGAGCAAAGTTTTAACAAATCTATTAGGCCTTGTCCGAACTAGGAAAAGAGTCCTTCTTCCAATCATGTTAACCCAATGGAGCTAGCTTAATGTGACTGAAAGTCCCTCTTAACACCAATGTGGACACCTTTTAACACCTTCGGACAGCTGAACTCATACAGCCATAATGGTCTGGGCCAGAGGGTTAGCAGGGAGGTGGCAAAATGTGAAGACAACACAAAATTATTTAGTCAAAACTAGAGAAGACTTCTAAGAATTGAACAAGCACCCAGATAAGTCAGGCAATGGGGCAAAACCGTGGCAGATTAAATTCAGTGTAGGGACGGTAGAATCATGGAATCATAAAACCATAGAGTTAGACGGGACCGCAAGGGTCATCTAGTCTAAGACCCTGCCATGATGAAGCATTTCTTGTGTCTAAACCATCCAAGACAGATGGTCATCCAGCCTCCCTTTAAAACCCCCAGGTAAAGGTGGTGCACAGTCACTATTTGATAGTGAGCTCTTTGGGGCAGGGACTTTCATTTATTATATGTCTGTACAGCACCAAGCACAATGAGGCTACTCCAAAGCCTCCAAATGTTACAGCAGCAAAGTCAGCCCATGGAGAGTCGCTCGTGCAGCTTGGCTAAGTGTCATTACAATAAATGAATGTGGCAGGCAAGGAAAGCATGTCCTTGCACACTGGGTATCTCAGCAATTGCTAAGGGGGTGCTAAGCCATGCCCTGGGGAATACAGGGGCCAGGGTGATGTCACAATAGCAGATGTCATAGTAGGTGAAGGTGGCATGGTGATGTCACATGAGCAGGTGATGAAGGCACAGGTGATGGGCATGGTCCCTTCACACTAGTAGATGATGTAGGGGTAAGTGGCATGGTGATATCAGAGCAACCATTAGGGTGGAACAACACTCCTGCAGCTGGTCTTGATGAGAATGATGTGGGAGAGGCAGTGTTGCCCCCTCCCCCACTCATCGCTACTCAGCTCTGATTACTGAGTTGCATAGAAGTCTTGATTCCCTAGAGAGCCAACCATCCTGTTAACCAGTGTGGCCCCATTCCCCAGTGGAGCACTATGATTAATGTGGGAATTTAGGGTATATTTTCATGAGCCGTGTGTGCCTCAGTTTACTCATCCCCTTTGCATTGCTATCCGCTGGGTACAAATGGATTGACTCCTAGGGAGGAGCCTGATTCTAGGTAGCCTGATTAGGGTGACCAAATGTCCCATTTTGGCCGGGACAGTCCCTTTTTAAGCCCTGTCCCGGCCGACCCAACTTTTTTTGTCAAAACTGGGCATTTGTCCCATTTGCTGTTGCCAACTGATCATCATTTGGCAAAAGCAAACAGGACAAATGCACAGTTTTTCCAAAAAAGTGGGGTCGGGGCGTAGAGGAACATGTGGGCTTGGGAGAGCGGCCAGCCACATGCAGGCGGGAGGCAGGGGGTCTTGGGCCAGCCCTGCGTGCAGGGGATAGAGGAGGGCCTCAGGCCGGCCCCGTGTGGGTGAGCGGTGGGGGAGGGGAGGAAATCATGCCAGCCTCATGCATGGGGGAGAAAGAAGGGGGGCCTCGATCCAGCCCCATGCTGGCAGGAGGCAGGGAGGGCTGGGGTGGGGTGGGGAGCTCGCGCCAGCCCCATGCAGTGTCCCATTTTCTTTTTGGGAAAATATGATCACCCTAAGCCTGGTTGTGATGGTATGAAGATTCCACCAAGATCTGAATGGATACAGCACACAGGAAAGGAAGCTCCAGAAGAGACAGTGGGAGCTCCGATGACCGAACATTAACACTTAATTGTTGCCAAGGCAGGTTGAGCATGTGAACGCAGCATGGTAGGAGCAAGAGACAGAAGGAGGAGCTGTGCGAACAGACTGTGTTTTAAGGTTGCTGCTGAGAACACAGAGGGGCATAGAACAGACCCTATAAATCTGTGACAGGCAGGTGTCCAGTCTCTCCCCATTCCCCACTGCGCAGGTGCCCATCATGACCCCCAGCCCCAGTCATTGTCACAGGGACTGGAACCCAGGTGTCCCCTGTTTGGTGCCCTAACTGCCAGGTTATAGACTCATTCTTACTCATTCTCTGGCCCAATAACTATTCCAGGACTTTAGACACAGTGGAACAGCTTCAACAGGGCAGACTGAGCAAGCCCTGCACTAGACTATCCTACAGGCTGGTGGTCAAGGCACGCCCATTGGAGACTTCAAGTCCCTTCTCCAGAGCAGTGATTCAAACCTAGGTCTCCCACATCCCATGAAGAACAACAGGAGTACTTGTGGTACCTTAGAGACTAAGGTCACCATGCCACCTTCACCTACTATGACATCTGCTATTGTGACATCACCTGTTCTTTTTGAGGATACAGACTAACACGGCTGCTACTCTGAAACCACATCCCATGGTGATTCCTTAACCACTGGGCTATTGGAGAAAAGAAGGCAGCTCCTCCTCATCGCTGAGAACCTCCCCTACCTCCCCTTGGGAACATAGTCCTAAAAACCAGGGAGTTTGTTTGGATAATGGCGATTTGTTTTGACATTTCCAATTTTTTTCTTTTTTGGTTTTGACTGAACCAATTTGCTGATTCACCATGAACTGGTGAAATGTTTTGTTTGACCCAAGCTTGCATTTTTCAGAGGCGGATGTCCAATGGGTTATATTTTATCTATTGCCTTTGGTGACGTTGGCTGGTCCTTCGCTGAAAAGAAATAGGAGGATGGAAAGCTTGAGTAAATCCATTCCCCCACATTTCCAGACCACGAAGTGCTCTACCTCTAGCAGGATGTGCATCCATGGCACGTTAGACAGCTGAGCTCCAGCCCTTAGAGCAGCAAGGAAAGCTTCAGGCCCAAAGATTTTCTTTGCATTCTGTCAATCGTTTTTCTTCGTACAGTTTTCCCTACAGGTCTGTGGTGAGAGGTTGTCTGCAGAAGCAAAGAGTGAGGAGGGATTTGATAGCAGTCTTCAACTACCAAAGAGGATGGAGCTCAGCTGTTCTCAGTGGTGGCAGATGACAGAACAAGGAGCAATGGTCTCAAGTTGCAGTGGGGGAGGTCTAGGTTGGATATTAGGAAAAACTATTTCACCAGGAGGGTGGTGAAGCACTGGAATGGGTTACCTAGGGAGGTGGTGGAATCTCCATCCTTAAAGGTTTTTAAGGCCAGGCTTGACAAAGCCCTGGCTGGGATGATTTAGTTGGGGGTTGGTCCTGGTTTGAGCAGAGGATTGGACTAGATGACCTCCTGAGGTCTCTTCCAACCTTAATCTTCTATGATTCTGTGAAAAGAGGTGGTACCGAAGCCCCCAGACCCTCCAAAATGGAACATGACTATAAGTTGTAAGGGGTAACCAAGGGCATGCACTGCAAGTATATTTGGACCTGCTAAGAAAAAGGAGGTGGAACAGGGACAAAAGGAAAAGGGCTCTATCAGAGTGCAAAGCTATGGATATGCTTGCTTGATTAACCCCAATAAACATTGCATTGCCTGCACTTTGGACTTCTGGTCTTCTGCTTTCTGTCTGCTGAAGGGAAAGCCCCTAACAGTGGGGGTGCAGTCTTATTGCTTCATTCAGTCACCCAGCTCTAGAAATATCCAATTCACTCATATTTGTGACACCCCCACCCCTCCCCCCGAGACTGGTTTGAGAATACCTGAGCCCCTCCGCTCTGGGCGAAGTTGGAGTCTACCTTTGATGGGGAGATGGTCTCAGGAGTTAAAATCCAGCTAGCACGACAGACGTTTTTATTGTAACAAACCCTCTTGGGGCCCTTTTCAAAATTTAAACTTTTACTGCCCAAAGCAATGCAGAACATTTAGTCCCAGAATCTTGAAGTCAACTTGAAACTCATGTAAATGTCTGAGATAATAGAGTGGTGAGCGTGTTTATGATCCTATACCGCTGCATCTCGTTTTGTGTTCAGAAACAGCCTGTAATTGTTATGCATAAAGGGACTGTGCCTTACAGGTATTCCAGCCTTAACTCTGCGCTGTGGAAGAGAGGAGGATGAACACAGTTAATGAACTAGTAAAAGTGATCGATTCCTGTCGGGGTGTCAGGCTGCCGATCGGCTGTTTGTCAAGAAACAACAAAATGTCAGCAGGATTTGTAAGCAATTGTAACCATTATATACAGCACTTTGACTAAAAATCACAGAAGATAACTTTCCGAGCCTGCTGCTCCGAGTGTGTGTTAATATAACCACTGGCTCTTCTTGACATTTCTGCAAACAGCTTATAAATTTTCCATGGGAGCGTCCGCTTCTGCTGCTGCTGTTGTTGGCGTGTGACTGGAAATACCAGGGGGCAAAAGAAGATGAGCGCGGTCCTTATTTAACAAGTGGCAGCCAAATAGGAGTCATCAGTCAGGCTATTCTGGGGGCTTTGTTCCAATGAAAGCAATGAACGCCCCACATCCTAGACCTGGCCTAGCTATGGAGGCACCTCAAAGCATTAGGAGAGCAGTGCAGAGAATGACATTAGCTTACTTTTACAAATGAGAGAACTGAGACGGGGTCAAGTGACATGTCCAAAGTCACACATTCTGGAAGTGCCAGACCTGGGATGGGAATTCAGGAATGCCTGATTGTCTGGCCTGTGTTGCAGCCCCTAGACCTTGTTGCCCCTTCCTTATAAGGACCCAAATGTTCAGGCAATAATCCAAAGTTTATCCATCCTCTGCAAGCCAAAGGATAAAATTGTGTTTTTATGGCTAAGGCACTCACTTGACACCCAGGAGATCTGCATTAAGTTCTTGGCTCTGCCATACATTTCTTCTATCACCTTGAACAGGTCACCCCAGGCCAGATTTTCATACTCTCACAGGGGCGCCCACAACCAGATTGTCAACCCGGCTCAGCACCCAGTGTGCTGTCTTCAAAGGCTGGCCCTGATTGTGGGTGCTAAGCCCTCCTCAACATTCTACCCTCAGTCGCTTTCCCACAGGTCCCCTATTCAAGGGGGAGATGATACTGTCATATCCGCCAAGGGCTGTTGGGAGGCTGAGTTCACCCACGCTTGGGAACTGCTAGAGTGATGGGCCAGAGAAATAGGTGGGATAGCCTGAGTCTGCAAGATAGCTTCAACATTATTCTACCCTGGCCAGACAGCCTGGCTAGCTCAGTTGGTAGAATATGAGACTCTTACTCTCAGGGTCATGGTTTCAAGCCCCATCTTAGGTGCTTGAGTTTAATTTTCTTTAAGGTGGGAGGGATAGCTCAGTGGTTTGAGCATTGGCCTGCTAAACCCAGGGTTGTGAGTTCAATCCTTGAGGGGGCCATTTAGGGATTTGGGAGTTTAGTTGGGGATTGGCCCTCTTTAAGCAGGGGGTTGGACTAGATGATCTCCTGAGGTCCTTTCCAACCCTGATATTCTATGATTCTACCCACAGGCATCCTGGGATTGCTGAGGCACTTTGCCATGACAACTGAATGATCTAGTTCAGGGGTGCCCAATACATGGCCCACCACAGCATTTCATAAGGCCTGCAACCCACTTTAACACAGTATGCTAATGGCTGATTCATTAGTGTTGTGTCATCATGTTTACATCATTTTAGTTTACACAAGTGTGTAAATGGACCATAGTGGACATAGAAACAACCTCTCGAAACATACACAAAAGAAGTGGAACTTTAACCATAAATCAGTACAGGTGACTGTCACTCCTATTAACATATGCAGACGCTGTATGGCCCACACAAGGCTGTGCTTAGGCTTACGTGGCCGTCCTGTGCCATAAGATTGGGCACCACTGAGCTAGTTGAAAGGGGGAGGATAAAGTTATGACCAAGAAAATAATACCTGGAGCTCTCCATGCTAGGACTAGGCTAATCCGCTCTCTTGCTCCTGAGCAGAAGCTGATCGCTAAAGGGGTCAGGATAGACAATCTCCCCCATGCTCAGCAAGGCAGTTGGCCAGGTGCATTCTGGGCTGGGGAAAGTGCTGTCCTTGGACGCATCCAGGTTGGGGCAGATCCGGCGGTAGGACATCAGGCCTGGCGGAGCTGTGGTCCAGTCCAGGATGGCTGCCCCACTGCTTCCAGCACGACAGAGGCAAACATAGCTTTAACGCATACTCCTCCAAAGGTTGTGAAATCTTCATAAAGCTCCAGTGTTTGGGTCACTTTCAGGCCTGGCAAAGGTTTGGGTTGGCTCTGATCAGGAATAGGCTCACAGTGTTCCCAGAGGCACCCGTGACAGCTACTCCAGCTAGAGACAATCCCTGAGAAAACATTCCCCCCAAAAACTCCTGTAGTGCGGCATTGCCTGCAAAACTGCTCCACCCCCAGCCCTCCTCCAGCATGGCTCTCCCCTCAGCTCCTCGTGGAGCCGCTCAGCAGGTGATGCTCCGTGTAGCAGACCAAGGCAATGAGCGGATTGTCCTGTGGCCTCTGGCTGTACAGCAGCTGCTCAGATGTGATGGGGGCCCCCCGCCTGTGGTGCACTGGGTGCTCCATGGGTCCCTGGGGCTAGGTGCAGGATGGGTCCCTGAGGCTCTTCACTGGGAGGTGTAGAGGGTGAGTGACACACACTAAGAGACTGAGCTTTGTTTCCTGCCCACAGTGACAGGAATGGAGGTCAGGCTCCAAAGGGCTAGTGCCCCGTCCTACAGCAGGGCCGGCACCACCCACTCCAGGGGCTGTGGTGACAATGCTCATGAATTCCTCACCAGTCCTGTGATTTCTGCAGGGCCTGGAGCCACCTGGCCACGAGCCCGAAAACCTTCAGCCCGCTCACAGCTTTCAGCTCTGCCCCGGGAAAATCCCACTCGAATTGGCTGCCTTCCCCACTCCTGGAGAAGAGCAGCCAACCAGACTTTCTGCAAGAAGCAGGCAAAACTCTGCTCCAGAGCCAACACTGTTCTCACAGGATGGGTGTGGGGATAGAGGAGCACAATGAACCCAGCGGCACCCTCTCACCTCCCCATCTTGTAAGGGACAGGGCTTCTGCCTCCCCGCCCACTGTCCCCGCTGTTTCTCCTCACTCCCACCCCTTCCCCGGTCCAACTATGACAATGAATAATTCCTGGGAAGGGAAAGTATGTGGGAATAACCCTACAGTCCGGTGGGCCGGGCACTCCCCTCAGTGCTGGGAGAGCCAAGTTCGAGTCCCTGCTCTGAAGACTGGCAGATTATTTATACAAAGGAGAACAGCTTCAAGAGGAGAGATTGCGAGAGAGCCCCACCCTCAGAATAGCCCGTAGCTCTGTACATCAGGCATTTTCCGACTCAGCTTCAACTCTCTCCGAGGGGTGGGGGCACTGTGCCTAGTCTCTCCGCTCCCTGGAGAGTACCCTGACCACAGGCAAGACAGTGCTGCGGGCGTTCCTCACCCCTGCGTTTTGGGAAGCTAGTCCTTTGCTTTGCTGAAAGCGCCTGAATCGAAAAGAAAATGTCGAGTTGGGGCGAATCAAAACGTTTCATTTCGCCCCAATTTAATATTTTGTCAACTTATTTGGTTCGACCCAAGACAATTTTGTGTGTGTTTTGGAATTGGCAGCACCCTGAAAAGGCCGTTGTTCAGCCAGAACTACTCACCGTATTTTGGGGCCTGACTTGGAGCACTTGGGCTTGGCCAAGCTACTGAGGTGCGGGGGTCTGACAGCGCTGTGGGGGTCACCTGGCTCTGGGGAGGGGCCGGGGAAGAGAGCTGGCCGTACTGGCCTTTCCCATTCGGCGCTGGGGCTGTACAGGCTGAGAGAGGAGGTTGCAGCAGCTGCAGGATTCCCACTCAGTGCAACAAAACAGCTGGGCTCTGCCTCCTTCCCAGCCTCTCACAAGCAACGGGAGCTGCCTCCCCCTGGGCCTTCAGCTGAGTTCCCCTTGGAGCAGCAAAGGCAGGTGCATGCGGATGCAGCAGCAGCCTGAGTGAGCAGTGGCGCCAGCTTTGTCCCAGCCCAGCGATTGGACTTTAAAGCAGGCCTCTGGCACCAGCGTCTTCAAGGTGAGTAAGTCCTGCACACCCCAGCAGTGTGCTGGGGATGGTGGCCCTGCTCAGGGAGGGCCGGCTTTGGCTTGCACCCCACAGGTAGCATGTGGGTTTCCATAAGACGTCCGTGTGTTTTGGGGGGCAACCTAATGGCCTGTCCCCTTCAGCTCAGCACACGCTGGGCAGGGGGGTTATCAATTTGGAGCCGTTCACATTTTCAAGGTGAGGAAAAGAGCTAAACATAGTCTGGCAGTCTCCTCCCTCAGGCCCCAGGCCGGCTCTATTAACAGGGGACTCCCTGACACCCCCCAGCTCATCTGGCCTCTGACATTAGCCAAACCAGATTGCCCGTCCATATAATAAGTGGCGCCTGTGGATGAAATCCTGCTAGCCAAGAGGATGGGCATGTGTGCTGGAATTCAAGGAGGAAGGTGGGTCCATGAACGGGATCAAGAAAGAAAGGAAGAACTAGGTCCTCTCGGGATGCGGTGCAGCCAGAGCGCGGGTGCAGGGGGACCGGCGAGGGGGATGGAGCGGGCGGGAGAGAGAGAGAAGGGGGCGGCCAGGGCTACAGCAGGGGCGCTGCCACGCGGCCCCTCCCGCTGCGCCGCCTCCTGCTGCCTGCCGCGAGGGCTCCGCTCCGGTCGGCGGGGAGGGAAGGAAGAGAACTGCCCTGCAGGGCGCTCTGGTTCTCCGCGCCGCCGCCGGCTACAGGGCAGCCGGAGTGGAACAAGAACAACAACAACAACAACAACAAAAGCGGCCATGCCGCCCTAGGATTGGGCAGAATGCCGCCTCCAACAATCTGCCGCCCCAAGCACCAGCTTGCTCAGCTGGTGCCTGGAGCCGACCCTGGCTCCAATGACCCTTTCATTATTCAGCCACAATGGGTCAGCTTCATCTGGAGAGACTCGGGGGGCCCACAAGCATACCCCAGAGCCTGGGTGTTAGAGCCCTCATCTGAGAGGTGGCAGAGCCCTTCTCAAATTCCTCTCCTCTTAAGGCAGAGTGGGGACGTGAAGGGGGGAGGGGTCTCCCATATGGCAGGTGAGTGCCCTAACCACTAGGCTAAATGTTATACGGGAGAGAGCTCCCCTTCCACCCCCTCCCGCCCCGGCGGATGAACCTGTGTTTGCGGGTCGCTCTGGGGTTTAGGTAGGAAATAAGCATCCCGGGAAGCAGCAGCGTGCAGGTCCAGAGGCAGAAACACAGGTACCAAGGGGACTTGTACTGCAAAACCTGGGCATCGAGCTAGTTTAGGTGTTCAGAGGAGCTCAGCAGAGCCTAAACCCGGGACTTAGGCACCTAAACCAGGAGACAGCGAGGCTCAAGACACTAAAGACTATGACAGGTTCAAACTCAGCAGTGATGGGAACAGATGTATCCCTGGGACAGACAGACCCTTCCCCGGGCGCCCCGGTGCCCCTCATGTGGTGGATGGGAGGATCCACCATTAAACTAGCCCAGGAGTTGCCCGATCTCTGGGGCTTTGCAATGTCTGAGCACTCCTTGGTGTGACTTGCCGCTAAGTTTGGCTCTACTTAGTGAACGGGCTTCTTGTGGGTGATGTTCAGCCCCCACCCGTGAGGTGGCACCGGGCAGCAGTGGGCATGGATGGAGCGTGAAGCATGCCAGTGCAGCGGGAGTGGTAATTAAACCCAGTGGAAGATTTGGCTGCTGCTGGAGATCTGCTCATTGACTTTCCCTTTACTAGCAGGCATGAAACTCAATGGATGGCGCATTAAACTGCCACTTGGCGGAAAAGACCATTGGATCCAGGAGAAGCCCAGGGAGACCATGCACTGAATTCCATAGTCCTGCCTCTGAACAGGGCCGGAAGCTGAGCCCCACCTGCCCCATGGCTCCCGACCACGTCCCCAGCCCTCCCTGGGTCCCCTGAACAATATCACTGCCTCTGTGCAGATCTGAGCACACAGGCACAGCGTGTATGAATGCGGCGCCTGAGCAAACATGGAAATGCAGCATTTGGAGAGAGCACAGCTTGCTCCCGCGCTCCTTGCTCTGGGAATTTATTAGCACTGGAGCCTGGCCGGTCTCTCCGCCCCTTTGAAGGCTCGGCTGAGATCTTCCTCCTGGCTTCCCCCACTGCAGCCTGTCTGCTTTGTTTGCTTTATTTCACTCTTGTTACCATTCTGAGATGCTGTCAGGAGAGAGGCCAAACCAGCCAATCTCATGCTGTACGGGGAGCAAGGGAGACAGGAAACAATCTCAGGCCCTGAGCCCCCGTTGCCTGGCCCCGACGACTGGGTGTCATTTAAACTGAGCAATGTGGGCATGAGTCAATTCCATCCTGATCTGATAGCGTTTTACCAACACTGGGGCAAATGACAACAGTGCCAGGCAATGGGGAAGGGGCCAGCTGATTGTCAACGGGGGGGATTGCAGCTCCCAGACATGAGGCCCAGCTCCACCGCCTGGCTCAGCTCCTCTCTTGCCCTCCTTCCAGCTCCCCCTGACAAGCATTTCCATCTCAACCTTCTGTCCAGCCCCCTGGGACCAGGGCCGGTGCAACCACTAGGCAAACTAGGCGGCTGCCTAGGGAGCCTAGTGGTTGGGGGCGGACAAAAGTGGGCTCTGGGATGGTGGTGGAGTGGAGGTGAGCTGGGGCAGCGGGGCGCGGGGAGGGCTGCCTGCAGCAAGTGGGGGGGTGGGGCAGCACACAGGGGAACCGTTCCCCGCCCCAGCTCACCTCTGCTCCGCCTCCTCCCCTGAGCTCGCCACCCCGCTCTGCTTCTCTCCCTCCCAGGCTTGCGGCGCCAAACAGCTGATGGGCGCCGCAAGCCTGGGAGGCGGGAGAAGTGGAACAGCGACAGCGTGCTGGGGAAGGGGGTGGAGCAGAGATGAGCTGGGGTGGGGAGCTGCCGCAGAGCTCGGGGTGGCGGGAGGGCACAAGGTGGAATTTCGCCTAGGGCGGGAAACATCCTTGCACCAGCCCTGCCTGGGACACCCCCCAGCCCTGGCGCCATTCAGACAGCAAAACCTGCCCTCCGAACTTGGAACTGGAGCGCTAGGGGCTGCTCATGCTTTGCTTTGGCCATGTGATGCGAAACAGCCAATGGGCATGCTACAGACTAAAGCTAAGCCGAGCTGGGGACGTGCCCGGGGCTCGTCTACACAGGGAAGCTGCACTGGCTTAACATCATTTGTATTTTACCCCAATTCAGTCCAAGCACTGCAAAACCTAGATTCGGTTTAAGCGTGGGTTTAATTTGGGGTTCTTAAAAGCGTTCCTAATCAAGTTTGGATTTCCTGAAGTAAGTGTAATTTAAAGGAAACGAGAGCATGGGCGGCGGGTATAACAGGCCCGGGGAGGCTAAATCTCCCCTGGTGCAGCTGTTGCTGACTTGCCGTGGGACGCCCAGGCCATGGTGACGCTCAGGGGCGGCTCCAGGAACCAGCGCAGCAAGCGCGTGACTGGGGCGGCAAGCCACAGGGGGCGGCCTGTCGGTCGCTGTGAGGGCAGCAAGCAGGCAGCTTTCAGCTGCTCGCCTGCGGGAGGTCTGCCGGTCCTGCGGCTTCGGCAGCAATTCAGTGGCGGGGACGCCGATGGTGTGGCACCGGCGGAACTCCCGCAGGCATGCCGCCGAATCCGTGTGACCAGTGGACCACACGCACGCGCACCGCCGAAAGCCGCCTGACTGCCATGCTTGGGGAGGCAAAAAACATAGAGCCGCCCCTGATGGCACTGCCTGTGCTCTCCATCTTCGCCTCCATGCTCCGCCCCTTCTCCAAGGCCCCTCTCTGGTGAGTCCCTCCCCTCTTCCACTCCACCCTGCGTCTGTACGTCCCCGTTGCCCACCACCTCCTCCCCTCTGCACCCTGTCCCCTGCAAGGCCACCCGCCGTGTCCCTCCTCACCCCCCTCTCCTCGGAAGCCGCCGGGGGCTCAGCTCCGGTCAGTGGCCTGGAGCTTGGGGCTCGGGCTGGCCGGTGGCCCAGGATGGCTCAGGGCAGCTTGGGCAGGTGCTCAGGCTGGACAGTGGCCCAGACTGGAGGTCGGGGTGGTGCTCGAGCCATCCCGGACCGGGGGTCAGGGTGGGGCAGTTCTGCCAAGGCTCCTCCGGCCACGGTGAGGATGGAGGGGTTGGTGTTCCAGCAGGCAAGGGGGGATGGAGGGGGCAGGGTAAGGGAGCGGCCTCGAGTGGAAGGGGCGGGGCTGGTGGTTTAGCCTACCAAAAAGGGAGTTTCACCCGCCGCCCATGAATGAGAGTGTCCACAAGGTCACTAAAACTGGTTTAAATTTGCCCCTCTGGTGACCCACCGCAGCTCCTGCAGTCCCACCCCGGAGTCCGCACCCCCAGTTAGAGCCCTCACCCCCTCCCACACCGTAAGCCCCTTCCCCAGCCCAGTGAACGTGAGTGAGGGTGGGGGAGAGCGAGCCACCCAGGGAGGGGTAATGTAGTGAGCGGGGGGCGGGGCCTTGGGGAAGGGGCGGGCCTAGGGAGTTCAATTTTGTGCAACTAGAAAGTTGGCAACCCTAGGAGTCCAGCGTCAGCAAACTCACACGTCACTGCTCTGGGGACAGGCCATACCCAACGTTACGCGCTCTTCTGACCCGTGGTTTATTCCAAGCGTTGTGCTGCACTCCTTGTCCTAGCTTTCAGGTCCCTAATGCCGCTGGGCCTCTCTGATTGAAGGGCCTGATCCTGTGATGCACTGAGCACCCGGTGACCTCACCGGGTGCTCAGGGCACGCCACACCCTATAGGCTCAGGACCTGAAAGGCTGGCTCTAGAAACCGTGTGTCCAAACCAGTAGCACACGTGGCTGCCGGGGGTCACTGTGGGAGCCTATGTGCTGCATATTGTGAGCTCTGCCCCCTTCTCCCCGCCAGCCGGCCCCATGCGACGCTAGTGCCCCGTGAGCCACTGGATCAGTCCAGTGCTGGGATTTCTCCAACAGCAGGCAGCCGACGCAGGAATCCCCGCTGCCACCCCCCACACTCACACCCTGTTTGGAACGTCCCAGCATTGGGCTAATTCCATGATCTCCTTGCAGGCCATAAAATCATGAGCTACACAGCCCCACAACTGCACTCATGACCTCCATGCTGCCGCTCCAAGGCAGGGGAGGGCTATGGTGTTGGAGCCGTGGGGGCCCTGTGCCATGGTGGGCCTAGGGCCCCTGATTGAGGACAGATGCTGTGCTGGCTGGGAATGCCGCATGCAGGATCCCAGCCCCTCCTAGGAGGCGCCTAGGGGCTCAAGGGGAGGCTGGTTATACTTTGGTATTTAAATACACTGTTGTGTCACCCTGCCACCCTTCCCAAGTCTGCCACCAGAACCCAACTGCGGGGCACCCCCAGCCCAGGCCAGGAGCCCCTGACAACAGTGGCTGTGGGGTGAGGAAGTGAGGGGGGCTTAGCACAAAGCAGGGTGCTGGTCCTGACTCTGCCACTGATTCCCCATGTGAACTTGAGCAACTCACCTAGCCTCTGTGATGCTGTAAACTGGGGTTAGTCTTTGTGGAGGGCTTTGAGATCCTCGGATGAGAGGCATTAAGGACGGGCCAGCTGTTGTTATACATCAGCATCACCAATACACAGCTAATGCACCTCCTGCCCCTTCTCCTCCCCTGTCCTCAGCCACCCCGGGCCTTCCTGGTTAGCTCTCCCACACCCCTGCTCTAGTCCCATCCCTGTCCCACTTGTCGCATTCCAACCCCACCATCCGCCCCTTGGCCCTCCCAGGCGAGGTGAGACCCAGATGCAGAATGAAGACTACTGCAAGGAGTGACAAAAACTGAGCACAGTCACTCCAAGCCCCAGCAAGCAAAGCAGGGCCCTGAACCCAAACCCGTGAGCTGGGGTGGGAGGGTTATAGCAGGATTTGGTGTCTATGCATTGGATAATGGGGTCATGATCCTTAACTTCAACTTGCTTACCCAGAATTGAAACAACTTTGGAACAGGTATCTGGGTGCCTCTCCCCCACCACCACCTTTTCAGCATTCTCACACTACAGATAGTTCTCCCAAAGCTTCTCTGAGCCCGCTCCACTGCGGGCCATAGCCAGAGCGTAAACTATCTCCAAATACTTCCTGGAGCCCCAGGGCTTGGGGCTTCAGCCCCACAGGAGGTGCCAGGCTTGGGGCTTCTGCCTCGTGGGGTGTGCCAGGGCTCGGGGCTGGATTGGAGTGACCTCGACGTTCAGGGGAGTTCAGACGCGGGATTCAGGTTTGGCCCAGGTCAGAGACACAAGACACTCATGAGGCTTGGGTCTGGATCTGGGAGCGGCCTTCACAGATTGGAGTGTGTTTTGAGCTTGGATGTTGTTGGTGCACCAGTGCAGACATTTTTGCTCTACTATGGCAAATATTTGGCTGTGAAACCCCCCTGCTCAGTGCCTAACAATGGAATCATAGATTTTAAGGGCAGAAGGGACCACCATGTCATCAAGCCTGAACTCCTGCGCCATTCATTCCATAATTTTCTGTCCTATCCATTTCCATTTCATCCTCCTCCATAGCTCTTCATCTGTGAATTTTTTTTGGCTCTCTGATGTTGAAGATTTGTCTAAGGGAGCTGCTTTTAAAAACTTGAAGTTTAGTTAGTAAGAATGTAATAAGTCTCCAAGTTTCAGCGCCATATGGTAAGACAGATTTTACAGTGGTGTTAAATATTCCAAGTTTACTTCAGAGGGCAAGGTTTCTGTTACTCCGGCACAGCTTTAGGGTTGCAAAGGCTTTCGCTAGTCTGCCATTCATGTCTTTGTCTGTTCCACATGCTTTGTTTACGGTGCTGCCAAGATATGTCAAGTGTCAGACCTCTTCTCTGTCAATCCCAGATAAATGTTACTGGTCGTTCTCGTGTGTTGATTCTTTTGCTTTTAATTTTTTCAGCTGGCATTGGCCTGTAATCCCCAGGGCAAGAGGCAATGGGGCAGACCAAAGACGATGGAAAACATGTAACAGAAGCAGAACTGACAACTATCAAAATGACGTGGGAAGAAGCTAAGACTGCAGCAAGAGACTGCCAAAAATGGAAGGCAGGGGTGAAGGCCCTATGACCCGCATGGAATAAAGAGGCAAAGGTCAAGTGATTACGTTGTAACTGCCTGTTACAAATCAGGCTTAGGGGCACTGATACAAATGACTTCACACTCTCCCTGAGGAAGTTACAGATCACAGAGGAAACCTAGCCACTTTATAGGGAAAAGCAATCCATTTTCTAATGATGCCCCCCACAGCTCTGGAATAACCTGGGATACAAAGAGACAGGTCTGGTTTTAATACAAAAGAAACCATAGAATCATAGAATCATAGAATATCAGGGTTGGAAGGGATCTCAGGAGGTCATCTAGTCCAACCCCCAGCTCAAAGCAGGACCAATCCCCAACTAAATCATCCCAGCCAGGGCTTTGTCAAGCTGGGCCTTAAAAACCTCCAAGGAAGGAGATTCCACCACCTCCTTAGGTAACCCATTCCAGTGCTTCACCACCCTCCTAGTGAAATAGTGTTTCCTAATATCCAACCTAGACCTCCCCCACTGAAACTTGAGACCATTACTCCTTGTTCTGTCATCTGCCCCCACTGAGAACAGCCGAGCTCCATCCTCTTTGGAACCCCCCTTCAGGTAGTTGAAAGCAGCTATCAAATCCCCCCTCCTTCTTCTCTTCTGGAGACTAAACAATCCCAGTTCCCTCAGCCTCTCCTCATAAGTCATGTGCTCCAGTCCCCTAATCATTTTTGTTGCTCTCCACTGGACTCTTTCCAATTTTTCCACATCCTTCTTGTAGTGTGGGGCCCAAAACTGGACACACTACTCCAGATGAGGCCTCACCAATGTCGAATAAAGGGGAACGATCACGTTCCTCGATCTGCTGGCAATGCCCCTACTTATACAGCCCAAAATGCCGTTAGCCTTCTTGGCAACAAGAGCACACTGTTGACGGATTTCTATCCAAGGTACTTTATGAGCCCATCACCATGGTATCCGAGCACCTCACTGACAACAATGTATTTATCTTCATAACACGAGGGTGCATTATTCCCATTATACAGATGGGAAAGCGAGCTGCAGGGCTAATGAAGTGAATTCCACCAGACCCCCGGGGCAGGCCACCCAGATCTCCTTGATACCCAGCCATTGCTTGACCACAAGGCCATGTTTATTGTCTAGCAGCAGCCTGTCTGGGGCTATGGTTCCTGGTTGAGAAGCCCAAATGTGAACACAGCATTGCTCTGGAAACACTTCCTGACTATTAGCAGTCAGATTCAGTAATTTGTACAGGCCTAAAGAAAAATGCCCCATATGACTCCTGTGAGCGCTCAGGATTGCTTAGTCACCAGTCCTACACCAAAGAGTTTGGGACGTTTGGCTTGGAGGGGGCTGGGTTAATATTTCCAGCTATTCTGAGCATCTTGAAATATGCATGAGATGTTGGGGGAAGCTGTGGGACAGGTGGGAAGGGAAGCTGGAGCATTAGCACAGTATGTTTCATGCAAGGAAATCCTTTGTTGGTGCCAATTAAAGATTGCATAATGGTGCAATGCATGTCTCATTTATTGCCTTCACATTAAATATTGGACCCTACCGCCGAGGCCTGAAGTTAAATGAGAAGATCTGACCCCCTTTTTATTTTCCAAGCTTTTCAGTTAACCAGCATGCTTCACCTCTTGCGGATGACGACAGCTTAGGAAAAAGAAATCTTTATTTTATATTTTTTTGTATACTTGTACACAAGTAAAATAAAATGCATATCTATATATACTGCAATCTTGTGAAGGAAAAGGCAGCATTCTTTAACAAATGCTGCCCATAAACATGGCATGACGGAAATGAACACGGTAAAACTGCAATATTCATAAACATAGGAGTAAAGTAGCATCAAATGCATCACCTCCGCAAATGGGAACTTGCAACGCCGTTCAGTATGAGTTCAAGTTACAAACAAATTTTAAACATTCTTTCAGGAGCATTTTCTTACATACTCTTTTGGTGTGTGTGTGTGTGTGTATAAATTCTATTTCTTTACCATCTGCTGTAGCAACAGCTGCTATGTGAGTAAGTGCAGTTCCAAAGACCAAAGGTATAACTCACAGGTTTCAGGACAAATAAATTATGTACATCTTGGTTTTGTCTTTTTTTTTTTATAAAGGCATCCAGTTAACTTTTGTGTAACAAAGCTTTCTTGGGGTGTATAGCAGTTTGCTTCACTCTTGCAACATTTATGGAGGTCAGCAAAATTCTGGTGTTAACGTGTCATTGGCCAAGGGAAAGAGTTGCTTTTAGCAGAACAACAGTAAGCTCCACACCAAGAGGGGAAGCAAAAGATTTAGGCTTGGCTGTAATGTGGAGCTGTTTCCTTGTTGGGTGAGGCGGCACTGGGCCTTCGACTTGTTTTTTTTCGAGCACCCCTGCCTCTTTTTGGTTGGGACTGTGGAGGGTTGAATGGGAGCTAGGAATTCTGGTTTCAACTTGGTCAATGGAGGGTCTACAACGCTGGGGAAGGTCCCAAAAGGGGAGTCGTTTATCTGCTTGTTGCTCCCGTTTTTGGAAGGGTCCGTTTCGATGTACTTGGTCTTGGACATGTTCTCCTTGTCTTTGAAAGGGTTGTTGGGGGACGGACGGCTGCTATGTGAAGATGGACTTGCCTTGCCCTTGGCTTCATAAATAAAGGATTTATCCGTTTCCGGTTGGCAGCACTTCTGGGTGCCGTCCCGGGAATTTAGAGGGGAGTCGGTGGTTGGCAGTTTGCCAGATCTGGTCTTAGTACTAAAAACACTTGTTCTTATCTGATTGAAAGAGTCGATACATCCTTCCAAGTCGCTGCTCTGCAGTCTTTTGAGGTCTCTCCCTGCCAAGTTAGTGGGCAGATGGCACTCCAGCTCCGATGAAGATCCTTTAAACTGTTTAAACCAATTCCAGAGGGACTGAGCCTGACAATCACAGATCCACTGGTTGCTATTTAAACGAAGGTATTGGAGGGACACCAAGGGAGCCATCGTTTCTCCAGTGAGCACCGTCAAGTTGTTATTGAACAGATACAAGGTCATCACTTTCCCCAGGTCATGAAAAGACCTGCGGTGAACCAGGCTGATTCTGTTCTGGTGCAACAGGAGCCGATCCAGGTTGATCAGCCCACGAAAGACATTCTCTGACAAGCTCTTAATTTTATTACCATGCAAAAACAGGTAGGTGAGATTTGCAAGATCTAGGAAAGTGTCATCAAGCAGGTTCTGCAGGTTATTATCCTGAAGGTAGAGATGCTGCAAGGAGAACAACCCTCGGAAAAGCCCTGTGGAGAGCTCCAGGAGCCCACAGCGATCCAGGTGTAAGGCGTGAAGGTGAATGAGACCCCGGAAAGTGGTGGGATTGATGGACTTCAAGTTCACATTGTCACTGAGGTCTAACTCCTCCAGTTTGTCAAGCCCATAAAATGCCCTGGACTCGATGAGGCTGATGTTGTTGGAATGGATCCAAAGGATCGTCATGTTGCGGCAGGAACTGAAGCTGGTGGACCTCACCAGGGTTATCTTGTTATTGTGCAGGAAGATGCGCTGGGTCTGTATGGGGATCTCAGTGGGGATTACTGTCAGTCCCTGCTGCTGACAGCTTATTGTGATCTTGGGTTCACTGTAGCATACACACGCCCCGGGGCAAGATTCCACTTCCGACTGGATGTTCAAGCAAAGCACCAAAATCAGCAGTTTGCTTCCTAAAGGACAACAAAAATAGAAAGTAAATTAGAGTCAGTTACAGGAGAGCATTTTTCTCTGCAACTCATGTATTAGGCTGAAATTCACCTTTGCAAGTGCATTGCATTAACCACGCGGTATCCACAAACAGCATGGGCCAGGGGAGCCAAACAATTACAATAAAGAATGAAAACTCTTCTGCCACTCAACACAATAGTTAAAATCAATGTACGCTTGGAGAGAGTCTGAATGCTGCATCGGTCTGTCACACTTGGGAGGCCTCAGAACTAGACCACAAGTGGAAATTAGTATCCTTATCATTTATGTGTAGTGGGTATTGCATTGTGTGTTGTGACGATCAGGAAGTGGAGGGAGGCTCTGGATAAATGTCCTAACACAGAGACAGTCCCTACCCCAAAATAGTAAAGAGCCTTACTCCCTGGAGGCATTTCTTTCCATCGCAGAATCACCGCACCGTTTAGCACTATTCAACACTAGGACCAGGTCTACGCTACAGCCCTATATCGGTATAAATACGTCGCTCAAGGGGGTGACAAATCCACGCCCCTGAGTGACATAGTTATGCTAATCTAACTCCCGGGAAGATAGTGCTATATTGGTGGGACAGCACTATGTTGGCTGCACCGCTGTACATGAAGACAAGCCCTCTGCTCAGGAATCAGGGGGTTGCCGTGTTAGTCTGTATCCACAAAAACAACGACGAGTCTGGTGGCACCTTAAAGACTAACAGATTTATTTGGGCATAAGCTTTCGTGGGTAAAAAACCCACTTCTTCAGATGCATGGAGTGAAAGCTACAGATGCAGGCATTATATACTGACACATGGAGAGCAGGGAGTTACCTCACAAGTGGAGAACCAGTATTGACAGGGCCAATTCAATCAGGGTGGATGTAGTCCACTCCCAATAATTGATGAGGAGGTGTCAATTCCAGGAGAGGCAAAGCTGCTTCTGTAATGAGCCAGCCACTCCCAGTCCCTAGTCAAGCCCAAATTATGTCTCATGATATAATGCCTGTATCTGTAACTTTCACTCCATGCATCTGAAGTGGGTTTTTTACCCACGAAACCTTATGCCCAAATAAATCTGTTCCCCTGCGCAGGAGTGGCCCGGGGGGGGATGGCAGAGGGTGCACTGGCCAGGCATGGGTTGCATTATGCCAGGTGGTGCTGGTGCTACCCTTTTAGTTCCTCTTAGTCTGGCACACCACAACCCAGGCTGCATCCTCTGCCATCCCAGCCACCCACAAGCAGGTATGTGAATGTACAGAAATGTGAACTAGCATCTCTTCTTGTGCCTTTCCATCAGCTCTCTCTGCACTAACCCCTTTGTCCGGCAGGAAATGATTGCATCCGACTCTCAGAAGAACTGACAAGCCAAGCATGTTTATAGAGAGGCACTAGGGCATTGGGCTTCATTTCTGCCTCTTCTAATGCTGATCATTTTGCCAGCCAAGTGCTATGTGATCTCATACCTTGGCCTTCCCTTTTCTCCTGGGAAATCCATGCAGTCCCTCCGAAACAGCAGCTGGGCATGGCTTATGCTTGCCAGAGGGTGACGCTATGCTGGACGCAGGTTGTGCCCAGCCGGATTCAAGGACCCCGGAGAGTTTGCATCACAGGAGAATCTTTCAGTTGTGCTTTGTGTGCGCAATGAGTGTGAAATGGCAACACATTTGCATGCTGAATCTCACGACAAGGTGCTGAGGCCCAGACCCTCCAATGGGAGTTCATGCCTAAATACCTTTGAGGAGCTGGGCTTGTGTGCTTTCAACTCCCAGTGAAGCTGGTGAGAGCTGAGAGCAGTCGGCCCTCACAGGGCCCGGGCCCAGCCCCAAATACGCATTAGCAAAAACCTCACAATGCAAGGTAGGTGACTTTTGAGGTGCATGCATGGCCAGATTAATCTTTTGTGGGCCTTCTTGGCACTCAGACTGTGCCCCCTCCCTTGGCCCCCCTCCCCAAGGCCCGTCCCCTGCTTGGCCTCTCCTCCCTCCCCTGCCCCCGGTCGAGACCCTGCCCTGCCGCTTGCAGAGAGGGAGGGAAGGAGTGGAGAGGAGTGAGCAGGTGGTGGGCAGGGCTTCAGGGGGAAGGGGCCGAGTGGGGGCAGAGCCTCAGGGCAGAGTGCAAGTGGAGTGGGGGGGGGGCAGTGCCACGGTCTGGGCGCCAGGGCCACTTCTGAGTGTGGGGCTGGCACCACAGCGCCATTGGCGCCGTCGTAAACCCGGTTCTGGGTACATGCCTGGTTGTGAAATGAGACACGCTACAGGCGACAGGTCCGGTGTGTTCTCCTCTCTCCGGAACCCAGAAACCCACAGGGAGACAGCAAGAGATGAATCTTACCCTGGGCCCATCGCCCCAGCGAGAACTACAGGCTGAGATTAGCCTGGGGAACCTGGGAAGGCATTTTTAACAGGGTTCTGCTAGCAATTAGCAGCCATGTAATTAGCTTGTTCCCTCTAACTAATCTGCTGAACCACGATCTGAAAGCAGCAGTGACAGCACATGCCCGTTTGTGAAATGCCCCATGCCGTTTGGAACACATGATCGTCAAACACATGTGTCTCCATGCCAGCTCATCACAGCACCTGGCGCGAAGGAGACACGCTCCTCTCATGAGCCGGGAAAGTCCTCGCCAAGGGACAAAGAGCACCTTTCTGTATTTGTTTCTAGGGCAGGTTTGGGCTTTGTTAAGAAACTGGAAATGTTGGTCATGCATTTTAATGCCTCTTTACATCTACATTAAAAGTAGCAGCTTGAGAGTTGAGATCAGAGAGTCAGGCTAGGGTGACCAGACAGCAAATGTGAAAAAATCAGGACAGGGGGTGGGAGGTAATAGGAGCCAATCTAAGAAAAAAGACCCCAAAATCGGGACTGTCCCTATAAAATCAGGGCATCTGGTCACCCTAAGTCAGGCAGACCAAGACACTGACACGGAACCAGACAAATGAGCGGGACACAGAGAAAGTCCTGTCAGTTCCAGCTAATGTAGGTGCAATGGAATCAAAACACCGCTCTCGAATGGCTGACTGCATTTCACAGGCAAGCCTGAAAGCCAATACTGTATCTAATGCAATCTCCTCATCTCTGAGTCTAAGTAGCAACTTCAAACTCAGATGATAAGAGCATAAATCATATGGAAATTCTACCAAACTGTTTACTGAAGCAACGACAAAGGTATCAAAGCGGCTGAGGGGGAAGAGGCTCTTTCACGTGATAAAAGGCTGGAAACCTAGACGCGTGCTTCACTCCTGTCATAAAAATTCACTCGGCAGAGCTAATAAATCGGTTGCTGATCCAATAGTCCCAGATAGACATGAGATTCCTGTACATCATATTTCACTTGGGAGAAGAAACCTCCCCAGCACGTTGGGATAATTCTAGCCTGATATTATTATGTGCTGTGCCTCCCTGGAAGGCGGCGTGTTGGGCTCAGTATTATGACACATTCTGGCTGGCTTGTCATGTTTTGACATATCACAACCCGTTGTATGGAGTAAAGTAACACAAGGCAACTGAAGTCTCCTGCTGGGGAGGTGTCACGCCGGGAGGAGCCTCTTGGGAAATTAAAACAATCCCGGCATCTCGCTGGCCAGCACGATTCCTCTCCCGCTAAGACAGAAAACCGGCAGGAAAGGAAATATGTCTTTCTGGAGGTTTCTTCAGCAGCGTGATTCATAGCACCAGGGGGTCAGGGATGGCGCTAGAGGGGTGGAATTCAGTCGGCACCACAGCAGCATCCGCTCCATTGTAACACAGCATCCAGGCTACACGTCTTGCCTGGCAAATCAGGGCTGCTTCCAGCGCTTCCTCCCCTGCATTTACAAGAGTGCAGGGCCTAAAACCGACCTGGGAGCAAATCGAACTCGGCCCTGGATGCACCACACGTGCCCTGCCAATACGTGAGGGGGGCACAACAGAACCAATGCAGAAGACAGAAATCGGTGTGACGGCACATCCATCTCCAGCCCCAGACAGGGGCCGGCAACGCTTGTGTATATACCGCTCCTCCCACGCACAAGGGACTGGGATCGCATGTCACTATACCCCCCATCCTCCTCCTCAGAGCTATATCGCCTGCTTTCAGTCCTGTCCATTCGGGTGTTTTGTACCATTGTGCACAGTGAGGGCCCTGCAGGTCCCTGGTGGTGGCCACAGCTGCTGGCTGTAGGCCCAGGCCTAGCCCCAGTCTCTTGGCCTACAGAGCCAGAAGTGTGGCAGTGTTTCTTCCCAGCCCACAGGAGCAGAAGGAAGGTGACAGGCCTTGCTCCTGCTGCTGGGAGCCCGTCAGTGCTTTGATTCCTGCTGCTAGAGAAGCAGAGGAGGGGATGTAATTCCAGGCACCACAAGCCTCTCTGCCGCTCTGGCTTTTAGTTAGTGAGCTCGGTGCTAGCGAGTGGCTCCTTTCGCCCCAGACAGCTCCTGTCAATGGTCTCCCCAGCCTTTTCTCGCTTCCAGTTTGTTTCCCTTTGTTGGGCTGGGCCCTGCGCTCACAGGGCTCTCAGCGCCGGTCACCAGGAGCCTGGCCAACTTCCCCAGCCATCACAGCGGGACCCAGGATAGGCTGCTGGGGCCCACACCAGCGCCGCAGCCCCCAGCAATGGAAGAGTTCGGCGTAGGGCTGCCAAGTTTGGTTGGCCGTATTACTGGAGGCTTCGTCCCATGACATCATCTTTAATTAAAGATTCAGCTTTAATTCCTGGAGACTCCAGGACAGTCCTGGAGGGCTGGCAACCCTACTTCAATGAGGCAGGGGCACTCGCTCTCCTCCCAGCCCCCCCACCCCTCTGAGGGCACAGCAGCTATTTCAGTGCACTTGCCATGGCAGCAGGTGGGGGGGGGGCATGCAGCGACAAGGGCGCATCTTAGGGGTGGCATTTCCTCTGGACAAAATAGCCCCATCCCAGTGTCCCAGCGTTTGGATGGGGCTTTGACTGGGAGCTGGAACATGGAGCTGGGTTCTATTTATTTGTCAGTGTGCATGTGTGTGTAGTAGGTGGGGGTGTTTGTGAGTGTGTGTTGGATAGTGTGTGGGCAAGTTTGCTATGTTTATTAGTAGTATTTGTACTGAGGGAGCCAGTACAAATTTTAAGCTGCCATGGAATAAAAGGGAAGGTCCTTTCATGGATCGAGAACTGGTTAAAAGACAGGGAACAAAGGGTAAGAATTAATGGTAAATTCTCAGAATGGAGAGGGGTAACTAGTGGTGTTCCCCAAGGGTCAGTCCTCGGACTGATCCTATTCAACTTATTCATAAATGATCTGGGGAAAGGGGTAAAAAGTGAGGTGGCAAAGTTTCCAGATGATACTATACTGCTCAAGATAGTTAAGTCCAAAGCAGACTGTGAAGAACTTCAAAAAGATCTCACAAAACTAAGTGATTGGGCAACAAAATGCCAATGAAATGTAATGTGGATAAATGTAAAGTAATGCACATTGGAAAAAATAACCCCAACTATACATACAATATGATGGGGGCTAATTTAGCTACAACAGGTAAGGAAAAAGATCTTGGAGTCATCCCTTCCAACCCTAATCTTCTATGATTCTATGATTTGGGGGTATTTTAAGAGCTGTTTCAGACAGAGTGTGTGTGAATGTGTGTTTGTCCATGTGCCTGCTTGCCTGTTTCTGTTTGTATATATGTATGGGCCTCCTCCATCTCTCTTTCCTCTTCAATTCCCTGTCCCTCCCTCCATCTTCCTCTGCTCCTTCTTTTTCTCTCATCCTCCCCCTTCCTCCCCCATGTGCTTTCTAGTTTCCCTACCTTGGGAGCTGACAGTTAACAGGGACCCAGCCTGTGGGAACAACAGCCTTGTCTTTGTGGCCTGGGCAGCTCTTTGTGTTTTGTCCATCACCATTCACACCCTGCTGCCTCTGATTACCCGGAGCACAGAGCAGAGAAGAAAGCATTGGCACCGCAGATACAACAGAGATGTCGCACAAACCAGCCAGGACAGCGGCCTGCAACCTCTCAACCCTGTGAACAGGGTTAACTGAGTCCGAATAAAGGGGCCCAATCCTGGGAGGGGCTGAGCATCTGCAACTGTTGGGGGCCCCAACGGGAGTGGCTGGTGCTCAGGATCCCTTCGGATCGAGCCCCTGGGGCGATGTCAGTTGCCGAGGGAACCAATGCTGGGGGGATTTGACTTCTGCGAGTTAAAAGAGGCCTGGTGTCATCTCCTGCCGTAGGGTTGCCAACTTGGTAATATTTAAAAACCGGACACTCCAGCAGGAGTGCCAGAACCTCCCCCGAAGCCCCACCCCGTCCCCGAAGCCCTACCCCTTCCCCGAAGCCCCACCTCTTCTCCTACGGACCCGCCCCTGCCCTGCCTCTTCAGGAGGCCACACCCCCATTTGCTCTTCTTCTCCCCTCCCCCCATTGGGTCACTGCTTTTCCCCCCCACCCCCTCCTGACACAGGTAGAAGGCAGCTCCAGCTGACCAGGGGCTGGCACAGGTGACGACTCGGCGCCTCCCCATCTCCCGCACCCATGGTCACTGGACTTTGGGTGTCCAGTCAGTAGCTCTGACTGGATACTGTCAGGTCCCCTTTTCGACCGGACTCTCTGGTTGAAAACCAGACACCTGCCCATGCCCCAGACCAGAGCAAGGCCCTGGCTGTGTGTCTGTTAACCAGCCCATTCCCTTCCCTGTATGCAGAGAGCCTGCAACCCTGCAGGGCACTGCAGCTACGCCACTATGGGACTCGGAGTCCACAGGGTGGACTCTGCCAGCACCCAGCCGGGCCCCTGATGTTGCCACCTGAACAAGAGAAGGCAGGTAACCAAAGGGATGGGCCTGGGGAGGGAGAGCAGGGGCCCAGCTACACCAGTGCCTGACTGGTACGTTTCCAATACAATTGCTTGTTTTCCCCGAGTTCTGCATTGCAAGCCCAGCTGGGGGTTCCAGTTCACTGCAGGGCCCCATATCCGCCCAGTCTAATGGCCCTGAATTATGTCCCACAGATTGGGAGAAAGGAGACAGCAGACTCCTCCACCCACCCAGCATGCTCCCACAGGATCAACCACTGCACTTCAGCACAGAGCCCCAGACCAGGCCCACCACCTCTAGCGCTGTTTCAATCCCCACCCATCTCTGTGGAGGTAAAGACCCTCAGGGGGAGATTGATTCCAAATCCCCATGAGGGACCATTCCCTTCTCCCTTCCAGATCATGATTAAAACCTTACTGGTTTAAAACACAGTTCCGGTCAAAAGCAAAAGATAAAAAGAAAACTCAGCACCTGGCACCTTCCAAGAGCTTGGCTTGGAGTTTTGCATTTGTCCCTCCTGAGCTTTCTTTAAAGCCAGAAACCTCCTCCAGTCAAACAGCAGCACTTCCCCTTTGCCATACAAGTGTTATGACTCATGGAACTGGGAAGCAATTAAAGTGGGTCCATTAGCTGCCTTTCTGCTAGTCCCACGTGCGATCGCATTGTCAAACACAGCAATTAGAAAGAAAAGGCTCCTGGGGCCTCTAATAGACGCTTTGCAAACTTTCTAAGAGGCCAAAGCAAAATGCAATTTTCTGCAGTTTGCAGAGCCAGAACCTTTCCCTCCCGCTTTCCTCTTGTCTCTATTGATTTGGAGATATTATAATGCAGCTTTACTACAGTGGAGGGTCAATAATCATTTGAATTCACTCCGGGTTGGACATAAAGGGGCTACTTTACAATATAAAACCTTTTGCTGATGCAAACAGCACTTTACTTTTGTTTATAGCATATGGCGTGAGGAGAGCGGCTTAATTCCCAGCTGTAAATTGCTATTGTTTGAAATTCACCCTATGGCTTTTAAGCCCATTTTGCAAAGTAACTTCAGTTTCTCCTCTATTTTTGACTGAGGCGGAAGGATTTTGGGGGGAGCAGGGGTTATGTGTTTTAGGTTGTATGTGTGCTGGTAGGTTAATGGGGTACAAGTTTGGGGGGGAGGGGCTAGTCTCATGCCAGTAATTACATCCACATGGAGTGGGGAAGAGTACCCCATAACCTGGATAGCAGCATTCAGGGGGAATCAACCTTATTACCACGCCCCCATGGGGGAGAAGTACCCTCCATGACTGTTAATGGGAACCATGCACCCCCAGCCGGTGAGAGAACAATCCAATTTGTGTCCAGGGTACCTATAACCCCATATTAACTACACCCTTCAGTGCTACATGCTGAGCCAATCCTTTGAGCTCCGTCTCCATCAACCTTCAGGGCTGCATGTGTGTAGAGAGCCAGTACGATTTAGCTTAACAAAGAGAAGGTGAAGGGGGTGACCGGATTGCAGCCTATAAGTATCTACATGGGGAACAAATATTTAATAATGAGCTCTAACACAATCCAGTGGCTGGAAGCTGAAGTTAGAGAAAGTCAGACTGAAAATAAGATGTAAATTTTTAACGGAGAGAGTAATTAACCACTGGAGCAATTTAATTTGCCAAGGGGCGTGGTGGATTCCCCATCACTGACAATTTTAAAATCAAGATGGGATGTGTTTCTAAAAGCTCTGCTCTAGGAATTATTCTGGGGCAAGTCTCTGGTCTGTGTGATACAGGAGGTCAGACTAGATGACCACAGTGGTCCCCGCTGACCTTAGAATCTATGAATGGGACCTTGGTGGTACAGTAATATACATTAATAAAGATGACCTACTTGAGAACTATGTTAAAAGAAAGTTATTTGGTTTGCAAAGTCAAGCACTCAAACGTTAGGAAATGCCGGTCATCAGCGCAACCTTAATTCTGTCTCCTTGTCCATCTACCCTGTGCACTGAATGAGGTGTTGTCCTGTGGAAAAAATAATCCGTGAGCATGTCATTAAAGATTGCGCCGCAATGTATATGCGCAAGATGAATAGGCAACTGGAAAGCTGGCATTCCCTCCCTTTTGAGTGCTCAACTTTGCAATCTCAATAACATTCTTTTAAGTTTTTTATTTGGTATGTAATATCTTAGGGGGTTATTTTTAAGGAAAAAAGGTAAACACAAGTTCTATGGTGTGCAACCAGGGTGGATAAAAATCAATGATTTTAAAACAATTACATTCAAAATCTGATTTTTTTATTTAAATTAGATGGTTTAAAATGTAAATTAAATACAGTTTTTTCTTTTAAAATAAACCTATTTAATTTACATTAAAATTGACAACATACCTGAGGACTTAAACTTACCATAAACTGTTAGAATAATTTAAATAAAGAATAATAATATTCAAGCGGCATACGTTTGCTGCCAAAGTTTTAAGGAAAGTCAAAGGACTGAACTGGTGGAAGTTGCTGGCTAAGGCTAGGTCTACACTACTGGGGGGAGGGTCCACCTAAGATATGCAACTTCAGCTACGTGAATAGCGTAGCTGAAGTTGCGTATTTTAGGTCTACTTACCTAGCTGTGAGGACGGCGGCGAGTCGGCCGCTGCCGCTCCCCCATCGACTCCGCTTCCGCCTCTCGCTGCGGTGGATTTCCGGAGTTGACGGCAGAGCCATCGGGGATCGATTTTATCGCATCTACACTAGACGCGATAAATCGATCCCCGATAGATAGATCACTACCCGCCGATCCGGCGGGTAGTAAAGGCATGCCCTAAGAGTATGTTGAAGGGCTAAACTAGCATTCAACAGCAGTAGCTTCTTCTGCAGATATAGAGGGAATATTTTCTCCATTTCAGTTTATTCAATTAGTTCAGTTCAATGACTAGTTCATTCAAAGTTAAGAAACTGATTGAGAGTTGAAAAAGCAGGAAAGCTTGTTTGCCTCTTCCAGTCTATAAATAAAATCTAAGTGTGACAGCATGAGATTCACTAGTTCTAAAATTTCAACGGACATGGTGACCAGAAACAACCAGTTCTATTCACTAGCTACAGATCATATTTCCTGTGTTTCAAAAATCAGTTAGGTTTAAATGCAAAACATGTTTTGATAAACTTTCTTTTTTTAATGTATCCAGCACATGTAAGGTAGATTTATTTAACTAATAAAAACAATTTTAAAATGCTGTGTTTGTGCATTTTTAATTGAATTCCAAATTCCATCCAACTGCAGCTGGATACAAATCAAAAGTAAAGCATTAATCATCACCTTGTAAATAAGAAATGCAACATTCCGCACTTTCTAACAAAATAAAAATGTAAAAATGAAGAATCTGAATAAATGCATGTTAAGCAATGTAATTGCTTAAATAAACGGGTACAGATATAGTACTTCCTCCTGGTTAGCAAAAAGAAGTATCAAATTATACCAGCAATACGAATCAACCTTTCCTTAAGATAATTAAATGTAAAAATACAAAATGAGGTTTAAATTGATTCTTTAAAGCAACATTTCTTACTTCCCCCCCATCATGAAACATTAGCAGGGTTTGAACCCCAAACCTTCAACGTAGAACACTACAATTTGAGCTAAGCAATTAGCTAATAGTAGTAAACAGCTGCTATCTCAGAGGGGAATCGCAGCTTGCTGGGGCCATGTGTTAGTTCTGCTAGGAGTTATCCAGGCTGGCTCTATTTCCCCCTAACCACTCCAGCGACCCTCAGGTGTTCCTAGTACTTTGGCAGTAGCGTTAGCCCAGACTTGGAATGCTTGTGTTTAGTTATTACGTGGGCAGGCTGTAAACATTTCCCCAAGGAAATGGCGATTTTTTAGCAGTTGATATTTCAGTAAATCTGAAAGGAATTCCATGGGGAACAAA
Source organism: Trachemys scripta elegans (assembly GCF_013100865.1). Taxonomy (NCBI): domain Eukaryota; kingdom Metazoa; phylum Chordata; order Testudines; family Emydidae; genus Trachemys; species Trachemys scripta. Next base: position 27,613,063 of record NC_048312.1, on the reverse strand, counting down.
AAAGGCACTTCTCTAGCCTGAGGGCTTTTCCCCTGACAAATTTCAAAAGCCTTCTGCAAACCATAGAAATGTGAAATCTTCTCTAAGAAAAGGTTGCAGGAATCTTTCTATTATGAAAAGTGTCAGCCAACTTAATGTCACTAGAGCTCAGCTCCCCCTTATGATGATAGCAATAACAACAACACCAATTCAGCTAATATTTCCCTATTGTGGGCAGGGAATGAGAAAGCCACATTCTGTGGCTATGGAGTTTGCTGTAGAACCCACCTCTTCTTCCCAAAGAATCATGCTCCAGAATCTCAGCTTTCCTTCAAACAAAAATGTTCCCAGATCTCAGCTGCACAGAAAACCTTAACATGTGATCAATGCAGTAACGTCTTCCTGAGTCTGGAGACAGCCTGAAACGATAGCTCTCAGTGGCATGAGCCACCCAATTCAGCTTTAAGAGTTAAAGGGTTGTTACAAAACTGGGCCTCCCGCATGGTTGTGCAATTGGGAGAAAAGGGAGCCAGGAGCCTCTCTCCTTTTTTACATCCCCCTCACAGGGCTCAGTACGTCCTTGTGCTTAGCAAAAGCAAGTAGGTAATTTAGTGCTGGGGTAGCACAATACCTCCAGGAGCTCATGCTGTATCATTCTGCCTGGAATGTCCTAGGGCCCCCATTCAGATCTTCAATGTGAGGTCACTACTACCAGAAATTTCAGTGTGTCAGTGTCCTGCACAGAAACAAACTGTTTAGGTCCTGAATGACCAGTATCTAAGGTAGTGCAGGGAGTGGGAGAAACTCCAGGGGAATGGGCTCCTTTCCCACTACCCTAGAGAAGAACTGTGTTTGCCCTGTGCCAAGAAAGTGACTGTTAACAATAATCATCTCCTCTAAAACACTCTCATACAAAGTGCTCTATGGCCTGACTGCACAATTCTAGAATCCCTAGGGATACAGATCCAAAATCAGCCATTTCTGGAACCCAGCAGCGATCCCACACCAACAGCATGGCACAGCAAGGAGTTTCTCATGAAGATCAATGTTGCCATGATACTGCAGGTGGAGCGTAGGAAGATGGAATGGAATCACTGAGCTGGGATCTGGCCCAGATATCAGAGTTAACACTTCCTTTGCTCTTGCATAGAACACAGTGGATTATCCTGGATTATCACAAGAAGCTAGGATCTTGGTTTTATATCTCATCCCAAAGATGGCACTTCCAGCAGCACAGTCCCACAATGCCCCAGGCCGTTCACTGGCTCAGCACTGCCCCAGAGTGAGGAGTCCCACCAGATGAATTGCCACGGGCAGCCCCTGAAGCACAAGTGCCACCTAGAACCACTCTGGGGTGACTGATTTTGAACACAGGAATGTTTTCAATTGTCAGTGTCATTTCTTGAAGAAACAGCTCCTGCTGTATTACTAGGCTTGGCTGAATTCCATTTTTTAATTTTGACAGATAATATCAATGTTTATTTTTAGGCATTTTTTCCATTTCTGTAAACTGAAATTTTCACAGTTGAGCAAAATTATGAGTTTTAAGCATTTTCTTTTATTTTTATCTATTTAGATTTTCACACTCGTGGGAAATGATGGGGGAGGGGTCAGACCGTGGACGTTGAGAGTCACAAAGTTAAGGCTTTATAACCGTTAAAACACAAATTGTCAACATCACTTGATAAAATATACACAGTAAATATCCCTTAAATCAAACTCTGACTTCTCAAGCAGCATTTTTCTTACTCTGCCTATCTGTGAATTTCGACTGTTAACAATGGAAATATATGTGGTGGTTTGTGTGTGTACTCTCGAGTTGTTTCTAAAATTAGTAGACCTGGGTTCTACTTCCCCCATGGACTTCCTGTCTGACCTCCGGCTGGTACCTTACCTTAGGGACAGAGTTTCAAAGGTTTTTAGGCACCCAAAGATGCATCTAGGCATCTAGTGGGGTTTACAAAGCACCTGACCTTCTAGGCACTTTTGAAAATCCCACTAGGTGCCTGCATACTTTTGAAAATCTGGCCTTTAGTCTGTGTGTGCCTCAGTGCCCCTCATGTACAATGGGGATAACAGCACTGCTCTTCCTCAGTGGGTCTGTGAGGAGAAATTGGTTAGACATTGTGAGGTGCTCAGATACTAGGGTGAAGAGGTCACATAAGTACCACCGGTAGAGTGGGAACTTCTCTATACCACTGCTAGCCCTTCCCCTGGTTTTGTCTCCTTCTTTTCACCTATCCCCCTCCCATGGGCAGCAGGTGGAGAGGCTAGCCCCAGGCTCTGTCCCTTCCGCCTGCGTCCTCCCCCATGGCCGGAGCCCGAGGGCCCCCCCCAGCCAGAGCCACAAGCCCTCCCCGCTTGGAGAAGCCCGGAGTTTCCTCTCCCCTCAGCTGCAGGAGCCCCAGGCTGGCCAAAGCCCCAACCCGCCACCCATCCACCTGCCCGGAGGAGCCCCGGGCTAACCACAGCCCGAAACAACCCCCGACCTGCAGCCCAGAGTGCCTACATGTGCCTCCTCAGCCGCCCCGGAACCTGCATGGGGCATCATAAAGCAAAAAAATGTCGCCACCAAACCTCACAACCGGAGGTTCAGCGGCTGTGGCATCTCCCTCTTCTCTGAGCGTAACCTTGGCTCAGAGTCTCTCTGTCTGCACAGAGTGATTCCTGTTTTACAGGCTCATCTAAGGACTTCCAGATCCTTAGTTTAATTACCAGCCCTTTCTGATCTGAATCACCCTGCCTCTGTTTACCAGCAAAATGCTGACTCCCTGCCCCAGGGCACAAGCTGGGACCAGCACCTCTCCTCTGATGAACTCACATTCCACTCCTCAGGCTACAGGGCAGTTCAGAGCTCTGCCATGCCGCTGACCTGTGCCTGAGCAGAGCTCCTGTATGAAACTTGGGGAGAGAAGGGGGCAGGAGTCCCCCTCTCGCCCCCACTAAATGGCGCCCCTGGGAAGGGAGCCACAAATATTTCTGACCTCAGCACCATGGTGGAATCAGAGGTTTGTAAAAGTGTCTCTAAAGCCGGACAGGCTGCAGCATCAACCACTGGGACTGGAGGCCTAGTAACCCAGGGCAGCAAGGGCAAGCACACGGAGGGCAGGAGGGGAAAGAGCTGCTCACCCTAGGCACAGGTGGCAAAGCCCAGAGTAACTGTGCCAAGCTCCTGGGAGATGGTGGAGCCGTGGCACGAGCAGTGTGGCCAACCCTGGCGGTTCCATCGCAACGCTCATGATTTCAAAGTGGCATTTTCCTGCCTCATGAAAACATGATGGAAGGCGCCAAGTCGCAAATTGTCCCTTACAAAATGGCTGCCAGCTCCTCACAGCAGATGGTGGCCATTTCCCTACAATCTATCTGCACGGGGAAGGGAGGCTGCCCTTAATAAAGTTGGCTGACGCCCCCCACTGTTCTCAGTGAGACTGAAGCCAGGGCCACAGGCAACATGGCTGCCAGTTTATGGGTCAGGGGCTGGGCAGGACACAGGGACTGTGAGAGGCAGCAGAGACGTTGCAGCTGGGATTGGAGAATTGGGGAAGTAGGGCACTGGGGGGGCAAAAGGAGGCAGATTTCGGGGTGTCAGGAGAGTAGGGGGCAGGGGGAGGGAGGGGGTTCGGAGTGGGGCAAGTAGGAGAGGAGTGGGGAAGCAAGTGGAGGGAGGCCAGGAGGCATGACAGGGGAGGGGGAGTGGAGGGAGGCCCAGAGCAGGGTGAGGCAGCGGACAGTGGGGTGGAGGCGTGCTGCTCACTCTGAGACAAAGAACGGGGTGGGGAGTCAAGGAAGTGTTGTTTAAAAGGCTAAACCAGCCCATATGTTTTTTATGGTGCTATCGCTTATCTGAATGACTGATACAAGTTTAAATGGCCATGGCAACGCACCCCCCCAGAACAGGAATAGACGTTCTGTGTGTGAGTGCGACTCACAATGCCTTAATTAGGTCAGCAGCAAAGAGTCCTGTGGCACCTTATAGACTAGCAGACGTATAGGAGCAGGAGCTTTCGTGGGTGAATACCACTTCTTCGGATGCATGTAGTGGAAGTTCACCCACGAAAGCTCCTGCTCCAATACGTCTTTAGTCTATAAGGTGCCACAGGACTCTTTGCTGCTTGTACAGATCCAGACTAACATGGCTGCCCCTCTGATTCTTAATTAGGTCAGTGATTCTCAAACTACCATCCAGCCCTTCTTTTGTCATGGGAAATAAACGAGGGGGAGAGAAAATCTAGAATCGGGACAGAGTGAGGAAATGGAGAGCGTCTGCCCTTCCTCGGGGTGCGCAGGGGGCTAAATGGAGTCTCCATCCGAGCAGCCAGGGAGAGGCCGTGTGCATTCAAGGTCGACTTGTCAACCTGACGCCCTCGCACATGCACTGGCAGAGGAGAGAGGGGCGTTAACAAGTCGTAAGACCGACTACAACAGGATTTTTTGGTAATCTCATGATTGGGGGGAAAGGTTTGACTCATGATTTTTGATTTCTTGACATTGGCAAACACTGAATGAGAGGCAGGTTCTCTACCAGATGAGGGGAGCTGGCCTTGGAGCAAACCAGCTAAGGGAAGAGGAAGTCACAGGATCTCTCTGAAAGCACTCCTGGTTTCACCATACACCAGAGAATCCAGCCTCATCCACCAGAGAGAATCCCAAGGAGAAGGAAATCAGCCTAGCGTCTTCCTTCCCCAGTAAACCTGTGTCTTCCCCATCATCGTTTTCCCCACAATCCCCTGCCATCACAACCTGGGCCCTCACCGCTGTTCATTCCCCAGCTCCCCAGTACACGCTCCATGGTGCGCACGGTATGTTCTCTGATTCCCAGCTAAAAACCAGGACTGAGAGCTAATACGCATGTAAATCTGAATGCTGCTGCCCCTTATCAGATGTCAGCATTGTCTCCTATGCAGTTTCAGCATTCGACACACTTGGCTGCGCTATGTAGCTCTCTCATCCTCTCTCGCCAGATGTGAAACGAGACAGCCACAACTCTATAAATGCATTTCCCTAAGATGTGCAGACTCTGTGAAGCCAAACTAAACATGAATACAATGGGATGCTAATAATACACCTTCCTGCTTGCATGGAAACCAGCAAGATAGCACTGGGGGAAAGCTTCCAATCCCCTGCCTGCACACGGCTCTAGACTGATGAAGCCCCGCAGAATACACTGTATGGAAGGAACAATTAACTGAGTCCTACATTTTAAGGCCCGAAGAGACCATTATAATCATCTAGTTTGATCTGTATAACATAGGGCAAAGAATATCACCCAGTGATTCATGCACCAAATCCGTAATTTCTGCTTGAGCTGTAGCATATCTCTTGGAAATATACCCAGTCTTGATTAAAAGACTCGCTCCAGTTGATGGAATGCTTACCACAGCCCTTGAGAATCTGTTCCACCGGTTACTTACCCTCATTGTTACAAATTTGCACCGTATTTCCTGTTTGAATAAGTCTAGATTCAACTTCCAGTATTTGGATTTTGTTAGGACTTTGTCTACTAGATTAGAGCCTTCTTGCTCTTTAATCAGATTAAAATCACCTCCCTCCTCATACCTTAGATTCCCCTGTTTACACATCCAAGGATCATATTCATCCTTTTTGCCACAGCTTGGCACTGAGAGCTCACGTTCATTTGGTTATTCACTATGGCCCCTAAGTCCTTTTCAAAGTCACTCTTTTCCACAATACAATTCCCCAGGTTCCAAGCATGGCCTATAGTCTTTGTTCCAAGGTGGATGACCTGGCATTTAGCTGTATTAAAATGCATGTTTGATTCTCACCAGTTTACCAGCTTGTTCTGTATTGGTGACCCGCCTCCATTATTTATCAACAATCTGGTTTGAGCATTGGCCTGTTAAACCCAGGGTTGTGAGTTCAATCCTTGAGGGAGCTATTTGGGGCAAAATCAGTACTTGGTCCTGCTAGTGAAGGCAGGGGACTGGACTCAATGACCTTTCAAGGTCCCTTCCAGCTCTAGGAGATGGGATATCTCCATTATTATTTATTTATTTATTTATTTATTTATAATCTCTGTGTCATCTGCAAACATTACCAGCAATGGGTTTATATTGGCTTCCAGACTGTTCATAGAATATGGACTAATGGGCTGAGAACCGATCCTGTGGGACCTCACTAGAAACCCCTGACTCGGTGACGATTCCTCATTAACAATTAGGATTTGAGATCTATCAGTTAGCCACTTTTTAATTCATTTAGCTACATTGATTTTGTATAGTGCTAATTTTTAATCAAGTGTCATGCTGCACTAAGTGAAACGCCGTACAGAAATCTAAATATATTACGAATACACAAATATATCAGGGACCATCATTTTGTTCTGTGTTTGAAGAACACATAGTGCTAGAGGCGACCAGGGGGCCATGGCCCCATCACTTTTTACCAGCCATAAGGTCGAGCAATGGCGGAGGGGGCAGAGAGGGGAGAATGGGGGGGGGGGTAGGGGGAAGGGGGGGGGGGGGGGGGATTCTCAGGGGGAATAGGCAGCGCAAGGGCAGGGGTTCGGGGAAATGGGGCTGCATAGGGGAAGGGACTCAGGGGAAGGGACAACATGAGGGCAGGGGCTTGTGGAGAAGGGGCGGTATGAGGGCAGGTCCTCAGGGGAAGGGGCATCATGGGGAGGGGAGAGGGCAGGGCCATGGTTTGGGTTCTGGTGGCTCCACCCTCTCTTTTAGGGAGCTTCCGTCACTCCTGCGATAGGGTCCTGGACTCGTAGGGGCAATCTCAATAGAAAATAACAAATAAAGTATCTTTAACCTCACCAAAGAAAAATCTCAGGTTTGTTTGAGATCTATTTTCCATGAAACTATGCTGCCTGGTATTTGTTATATTTCCATCCTTTAGTTCTTTATTGGTGAAGCCCTATAACAGCCTTTCAGTGTTTTTGTTTTGCTCAGGATTGATGTCAGGCTAACTAGCAGATAATTACCTGGGTCAGCCCACTTGCTATTTTTAAATGGTGGCATGACCTTGGCTTTCACCTAGTCCTCTGGAATAGCTCCAGTTTTCTAGGATTTATGAACAATTAGAATCAACATTTGGAGAGCTCCTTGGCCAGGTTTTTAAACCATCTTGCACTGACCCCCTGGGAGGAGGAGCAGATGAGACAGAGCCATGGCGGGACTCATGGCATTATCTATAAACCATTCTGGATTGATGGCGTCTAGTGGCAGCCTGGGACATCCCCAGAGACTGCTATCCATATTGTCCTTTGGCAGCTTGCTCTAGTGCTCTGGCCGGTTTCACAGAGGAGTAAAAATTTTCTGAGCCTTGACTCTCCCAGAGGTTCCTTGTGCTTTCTCTAGGAGCCGGTTCCTGACACACGGAGGCTCTCATCTCTCTTTGAAAACAACAGCCATTAGTTACTGATCCAAACATCATCCGAATCTCAGTGCACATTGTTGCCATGCTGCTGTCTTTTCATGCTGGCTGAAGGCATCGCTTGCGGGTGGCACCAATTTGCCGGGAATTCACCCCCTGCTGGATCTGATTATTTAATGAAAAGAACCAAACCATTGAGAACTGTTTGCTGAAAACAAAATTCACTTCCCGGTCCTGAGCTGGCAGCAACTCATTAAGCTGTGTGCCCCGTGGCAGCTTTGCCAGTCCTCACACGGCATTTCCAGTGCAGCAGAAACCCCCTCATGCTATTAAGGGAAACTTTCATGTTGCTCTTTCCTTTTGGAAAATGCCCAGGGAAGTCACGCTGTTTAATTGTTCCCTGTTGCTGGGGTTTTAGGAGACAGGACTAGCCCTTGCAGGGAGAGTAAGTGCCACTTGCCATTTTAGTGCTAGTAAAAATCAAGTCATTGAAAGAGTCAAACAAAGTAACATTTCTCAGATTACAAAAAGGACATTTTATTACCAAACACCTAATTAACCTGTGGAACTCACTGCCCCAAGGCATCACTGAGCACAGCAGGATTCAGAATAGGATTAGCAGGAGCTCAATCAGAGCTAGCATGGGTATGTCTCCTCAGACTGGGAATTACTCCTCCAACACAAAGGGCAGACACACCCTCAGTGTCAACAGATTCTCGCCCACGTCCATACGACCTCCTTTTAGGCATGTATATACTGCAATGCCCTCCAAGAAATGGCCTTTTCTCCTCCCGCTGCTCCAGCCCATTCTCAGGATGCCCTCTTTTGCTTCGGTCAGTTGTTGTGGACTTTCTCCAGAATGTGCACATCTCTAGGGGGGTTTGGTGCTCACGCCCGGAGCAATCTTCTCTCTAAGGCAGTGCGAATGAGTGCTCTTGCTGGGGGGCGCTTCATGGCCTGTGCAATGGGAAAACACCTGCTTTTGTTCCTAGAACGTTTTTGATGCAGACAAAGAATCCTGATGGCCTCCACTGCTGAGGCAGCACAATGCACCCCCGCTCCCATCCTCAGGATACTGCTCTCAGAAATGCCTTTCAATATCAGAACCCGCCGGCTCTGCTACCCAGCAGCCTAGAGGTCACCTTAGGAGATCTCAGCTCCCAAATGCATCGCTCGACATTAGCTCATGCTAAAATCCAACTGCTATTGCTTTCTCCTCTCTCCTAATGGCTTTAAATCCTGCTGAAGGTGACGCCTGTCACTGAGCCTTTGTGATGCTAGCTGGTCTCCAGAGGCGATCATCCAGGGGCTGGCTAATCCTGGATGTGGAAGGTCCCTGCGGGGAGATTCGCTGTGGATAGACAATAGGGGTGTCTGGCTACTGGTCCGGTTCAAGACCTCTGTGTGCAGCAAAGCCCAACTGGCCCCACTTCCTCCTATAAACACCTCCTCCCTTGGCAGCAGCAAGGGCAGGTGGTAGGTAGCAGCAGGCCAGGGAGCCTGGAGTTCCCTACCTGCCCACTATGGGCTTGGGTAGGGCACTGCCGGTGATCCCAGGGGCTCTGTACTGGGGGCGGGCAGTTGGGGGTTAGGGGTATGCTCTCTAGAGAAGGAAGAGGAGTGTGGGTCATTTCCAGGCAAGGGGACCCGTCCTCGGTGCCCTACAGAGTGTAATAAGAATGAGCCCCAAGGGGTTCTGTAGGGACAACTCTGAAATCCTGCAGACGTAAGGAGCATTTCTAGAGCAGGCTAGCGCCCACTAGAACCTCTCACAAGGGCAGTTCCAGGGTTGTCTCTCCGAAGGCCCCACCCTGCACTTGGGCAGTCACACAACACAGCTGCGCTTGGAGTGTTCCCAGCGTTTACCGAGTTAACGGCGAGTCACAGAAGCCGGAGAAGGACGTTAACAGGCCAGAGGCAAAGGAAAAAAGGGAGGTTTTACAAGGAGGTGTGAGCAAGGATGCATTATATCCTTGTCTATCACCTCCCACCTCGGGGTCTCACCTCAGGAAAATAACATTATTTCCGTTATACAGATGGGGAAACTGAGGCACAGAGCATTTTGAAGAGACTTGCCTGAGGTCACACAGGAAATCTGTGGCAAAGCTAAGAATTACATCCATTCTCCTGCTGTTCGGTCCTCTGCTCTAATCACAAGCTCAGGAAAGTCAATGACCGAAATAAATCTGAGGAGAAGAAATCTGAGGTGGCATGGACTACCAGGGAGATAGCTTTCATGCCCACATTGGACAGAAAGTGGGGAAGGGGCCAGTGCCAGGTGAGAGAAGGAGGCAGCAGAGAGACAAATGCAAGGAGGAAGAGAAAAGTAGTGCATAGAGGGGGTTAAAAGTAAGGGAAATTTGGGAATGGATTCTTAAACAAATAGGGGAATGGGTGAATTGTTTGAGGGCGAGGCGACTGGCTGGATTTATACTGCTTCTAAAGAACAAGTGATACTAGACAAACGGTCCCCAGAGAACCACTCCAAATCCTCAAACACACAAAAACCCTTTGCCTCACGTCCAGTCCCCGATCCTCACAAGGAAAAAGAGAAAAATCCTGCCTTTCAGACTGCATGTTTGTGCTACACAAATCCATTTCTACTCAGACACATCAGCAATGGCTGTGTTAAAAGATAGATAGATAGATAAGATTTTATTAAAACATTTGATCCAGTGTCTCCTGAAATTGTACTTGATGCATGAATTCAGACTAGGTTGGCTAGAACCGCTGTCATGTGGACAGAAATATGGCTGGATAATCTGAACTAAAGCATAATGCTAATGGTGATGCAGTAAGTGGAGGGGGGCTGTGTGGTCAGGAGCTGCTGGGACGAATGTGAGAGCCAGACTTATTAGACATCTTCATCAACGATCAGGAGAGAAGAAAAGCGGGTTAATTAAATTAGCCCCCCCTGAGTCTGGAGGAGCTGTCAGTTTCAATGGGGACAGAGGAATAATGTCAAAGGGGCCTTAAAGGAGGAAAAGACAAGTTGATTTTGCTTGGAAAAATGCAGCTACTTCTTGTGGAAGATATTAACTCCCCCAGCTATTCTGTGTGAGAGGAAAACCTGGGAGGCCTTGATGCTCTTATAACTTCTTCTGCCCTGCAGATCTGTGTGTCCTTGTCCCATTGGCCCTGTCCCTTGCAAATATTCCAGCACCACTTTGGAATCTGTATCATTCTTTTTGCTTACAGAGGAAATATTTTCAGGGAGAACTGAGGTTTTATATTGACTCTCCTGACGCTAGCATTACCAAGAAAGCAAGTGAGAAGGTAACTCTGAAATGCTTTTAAACTAGACAAAGCTGGAACCAGGAAGTCAAAACATCACCCGCATTCGCCTTGACAGAATATGACCTGTGCAGTGACTTCCCGGAGTGAGATTACAGAACTGTCGCTCACCACCACTGCAGAACATTGGAATTAGTGGATCAGTCCAGTGACGAATGTGTTGCCTTAACTTTCAATGTGGGCCACTCGGATCACCTCTCTTTTTTCACGGGTTTAGCTCATGACAGGCAACGCGTCTCTGACAAGGCAGGGTAGGCTTCCGAGGCCTGGCTCTGTATCAGTGTTGCCAACTCTCATGATTTCATTGCAAGTCTCACACTATTTGGTGCTCTTCTTAAAGCCCCAGCTGCTGGAGTGATTTATTTAACTCAGCTATCATTGTTTTTAAAGTCAGTCTCTAGCGCTCTGGGTTGCAATGAAAAGCTTGAAACTATGAGCCAAGTGCCTCCTAAAGGCTCAGAAAGCAGAAAACAAAGAATCCAGGATTTTTTTTTTTTAATCTTTTTAAACCAATCTCACAATTCTGGTTGGCAATGCAGGTTTACTAGGAATGAGATTTGGATAAAATGAACCCCCAGGTCACAAAGCTCCCACCAAATAGGGGGACAAACCTCTCCTGATTCACATTTTCCAGGATTATTTCCCCATTTCTCCCGGCCTTTGCGCTGCCTGGCTTCCAGAACTGGAAGCACCTCAACAAGAAAGGCCTCTCCTACAGCATCTCCATGCCAGCAGAAGCTGGAAGTACTGGGAATCTCACAAAAAAACCCTGTGACGGGTTGGATCACAGAAACCCCCCTGGGAGCTGCCAACTGATGTGCCGAGACTACCTCTGCTCCTGTTTTCCCTGCCAGCTCAGGACTCCAGCACCCTGTCTTGTTGAGTCAGACACTCCCATCTGCCCCAAAGCTGCAGGTTTACCTGAAAATAGCTCACAGAAGTGTGCTTGTTTTTAGCACCCAGATGCCCAACTCCCAATGGGGTCTAAACCCAAATAAATCCATTTGACCCTGTATAAAGCTTATACCAGGTAAACTCATAAATTGTTCGCCCTCTATAACACTGATAGAGAGATATGCATGGTTGTTTGCTCCTCCAGGTATTAATACATACTCTGGGTCAATTAATAAGTAAAAAGTGATTGTATTAAATACAGAAAGTAGGATTTAAGTGGTTCCAAGTAGTAACAGACAGACCAAAGTAAGTCACCAAGCAAAATAAAATAAAATGCACAAATCTATGTCTAATCAAACTAAATACAGATACGATCCTCACCAGTTCCAGAATACTCCCTTTTACAGACTAATCTCCTTTTAGCCTGGGTCCAGCAATCACTCACACCCCCTGTAGTTACTGTCCTTTGTTCCAGTTTCCTTAAAGTATCCTGGGGGTAGGAAGGCTCCTTCTTTAGCCAGCTGAAGACAAAATGAAGGGGTCTCCCAGGGGTTTAAATAGACTTTCTCTTGTGGGTGGAGACCCCCTCCTCACCCTGTGTAGAATCCAGTCACAAAATGGAGATTTGGAATCACCTGGGCAAGTCACATGCCCATGCATGACTCAGGACTTGCAGTAGCAGCCATTACCCACATGCTACCTTGAACGTCCTCAGGTAGACTTCTTATGTGGATTGGAGTCTTCCAAGCTCTTTTGTCTGTTAAGTGCTTCCTGATTGAGCACTTAACTTGCACATTCCTTTCCCAAGAAGTCACCAAATGTTCTAACTAAGGCTACTTAGAAATCAAGCAATTATACAGCCAGTGTTCATAACTTTGAACACACAAATGGTGCCTGCATACAACTAGGATGAACATAACCAGTAGATCATAACCTTTACATAGATATGTTACATGGCATATGTAGCAAAACCCTATTCCAGTTATATCATACAAACATTTATGAGCACCCCCCATACAGCCTTATGAGGTACACTGTCACAAACCCAATCTTCAGTCCCAAGTCTGGCTCAGACAAGTCTGAAACAAGGCTCCAATAGGTATAAAAACTCTGGGGGAGGAGGGTTATTCTAACTTTCCTTAGCACCATGGACAGGTAGCACAGACTATTAGACCATCCACAGCCGGTGAAGGATGGGTCTTTACATGGCATTGTCCACGATGTCAGTAGAACAGTTTCGCGGTCTAATGCAACTCACTGTCGGGAAGGGTCCTTTCATTTTATTCTATTGTCCCTGGGTTCCACCAGGTCCCATGACTTCTTGTTTTACCCCCTTGTGCCATTCATAGCATCTAGCTTAACCCCAAGTAATTCTTATCGCTCCCTGGTGTTTATCCCCATCAGCTCCATGTAGACAGCACATTCCCCTTGGTCACTGAGGATTTGCTCATCTATCATCTTAATAGGTTTGATCGTCCCTAGTTTAGAGACCAGCACATGGACTTAGCAGCCAGGAATGGCCAGGCTGCATATCTACCTAGTCCCAGTGGAAGGCAGCAAAGATTTTGTTTTCAGTTAAATTCTGAGTTATTTCTAATTTGCGAGGACAAGGGAATACCTCTCTCTGCCAAAAAGAGAAACCAAACATTCTGAGTTCCCAAGTTCCTCATGGCTTCATACTCTGCCCCTCGTTGCTCCCCTCTGAATGGATCATTTGGACAAACCCACAGGGACAGTTCTGAAAACCAGGGCCTGGCATTGTCACAGATGTTTGCTAAGGATCTTTCTGCCCTCCCTGGAGCTCGTTGTAGTGATCTGGAACATCTTGAGTTGGAACTAGCCTGGGAACCCCCTGCTCCTCTAGGCGAATGAATGGGAGGCTGGTTATGAAGCTCATTGCAAAGGCTGAAAGAGATGGTAAACCTCCATGAAGGGAGAACCTATCCCCTGGAGACGGACGGCACAGTCCCCACACCCCAACACCTTTCATGGGTACATCTGCACTGCAGCTGGCTTGGGTAGACATACCTGCACTGGCTCTGACTGAGCCACACAGCAGTGCGGCTGTGGCAATGGGATGGGCTAGCCACCAAGTATATACCCCCTCCCTCCCTCCCTCCCATACCACCTGGTGTTGGAGAACCTAGGGTCGCACGGGATCGTACTCAGCAGCTAGACTGAAAATGCCCATTTGTTAAACTTGATGTGGGAAAGGGTTGGTTTCAATGAAACTTTTCTGGGCAAGTGTCTCAGGTCCAGGATGGAATTTCTGGTCAGAACAAGAGGGAGCCAGATACCCCCTTCTGCCCCCAAATAGCCTGGTGGTTGGAGCACCCCCCGGAGAGACAAGAGACCCAAGTCCAAGGCCCTGCTGCAGCACACCAGCCTATGCTGTCAGTCTCTCAATGAATATTCACTAGTTAGACAAAGTGGAACAGCTCCAGTGGGGGACTGAGAGCGACACCCGTGCCAGAATGGCCAGGTGACCAGGGCAGTGGCCTGGCAGAGGAGACATCTGGGTTCCAGGCCTGGGGCTGAGTAAGGATTCAGTTCTGGGTCTCCCATATCCCAGGCGAGGGCCATAGCTGCTGGGCTGTGGCTCCCACGTTCACCTTTCCATGGCCAATGCTGGAAGATCTTGGTTTCAGAAGTGCAAATGGGGGCTTGGCTCCGTCACAGAGCTGCCTCCTAAGGCGGAACGACTGAAAACAACTCCGCCAACATCCTGCTAGGGACCGAGAGGATGCCAGCATGTCAGGAAACGTGCCCAGCCTCCAGCCCGTGGCTGTCTCAGCTCCCACCAGGGAGCTCCCCTTTAGGATTTGGGGGGCCCTGAATCTCAGTCTCCTGCCCAATGGGAATAAGGACCCCAAACTCCAGGTGACCATTCAAAGCAGCAGAGCCCCCTTTCAAGGGGAGGTGAGAGGCTGGTGCCTGAATGTCCTGGGGAGGAGAAATGGGGAGCCTGGAGGAAGGGGTGATCGAGACACGGTGGCCAGAGGCTCTAAGCCATCTCTAGTGGGGTCCCTCCCCACTCAGCGTGAATTGCGGTAGCCTGTCGTCTCTCCCGCCTTGGTTCAAAGCTTGTGGAGGCCCTGCATTTAGCAGGGCTGGCCCCACCAGCGAGCACCTGGTCCGATCACACGCCCATTACGCTGATGCCCCGCAGTCTCTGCAGATTTCTGCTGCGCTGCGCGTTCTCTCCGAAGCGAAGGCAGGAAGCCAAGGCTGCGTAATCTGCGTGGGCAGGTCCCCAGTGGCTTCCCCCATCCCTGCTCACCATGCAGCACCTCCGCTTCCTGCCGGGTACGTGACGGAGACGCCTGTGCCCTCCTGGCCTGCTGCTGTTCCTCATTGTCACTCGGCTGCCACGTCACACCGATCCCCCTGCAAACCCAACTGCAAAAACCATAGCTGTGGGCCCAGCTCATTCCCTCCAACAGGAACAGCTAGCAGGGAAAAAACAGCCAGCACAACCCCCCCCCCCCCCAGATTAACACACGCACGTCCCCGCTCCTCCTCGGCTGGGCTAGCGTCTCTGGCAGCACCAGCCGGGGAAGAGGAGATTTCAGCTGCCCGTGTTTTCCTCTAGAGCAGCCCTGCCTGGCCGAAAGGCGCAGCCCTGGACTCAGACCTTTGCAGGGGTGTGTGAATGAGCCCAGGTTTCTACACATCTGTTTAGCTGAAGTCGTTTGGCAAAGCACATCCCAGTGCCTGCGGCTTGTCCATAGCCCGTGTCAGCAAGACATTGCACACATGGGACTATGCACACACACCCAGGCCGCCGATTCCAGTGGCGACCTTAGAAGCAAGGACCGATCGGTCAACGGTCAGAGCACTCGGCTGGCACTCAGGAGAGCTGGGATCAGGTCCCTGCTCTTCCAGTGGCTCCTGGTTCCAGTGCCCAACTTTGCAATGGGGGAGTAGGCCTGTTCTGCACACCGGAGTGCTGGTCAGGTGCTCAGGTTCCTGGAGACCAGAGCTCTGGAAGAGATAGAAGGGGGGCAGGGAGGGAGCCTGCCTCTGACTGCAAGAGAACAGCACAGAACTTCACTCTTTAGTGCCCAAATCCTCTCCAGCCAAGCCATGGCTATCTGAGTGACGGCACTGCCTGTGTCACTCACATGGACTTCATCGGACGACCCGACGTGTGCTAACTGCTGCCTTCTTTTCCAATTTCCTTTTATCCAGAAAAGACCCGCTTCTCTCGATTTGACCCAGCTCTGCTCACGACCCAGCACCTGCAGTTCCTGCCCGTTCCTCCCAGCCACACCCCGGCTACCCCAGCATTTGTGAGCCGTGAAGGATACAGCGGCACAAACAGGCTGACGGCAACCCAGGTTTCGGATTCAATGAGCTGACCGCGAGCGGGTTATGCGACCCCCCCCACTTCTCAGCAGCCTCCGGGGCGGATACTCTGGAATATAACAAGCCGCCCGCCCACTGGGGAGGCTTTCAGTTCTGCTTCTGGTTTGTCCCTTCCCCTTCACAAGAGAAAACGCCGTGAACGGCAGCAATTCCCCAGCTCGTTGCAGGGAGGAACTAATTACAGCACTTGTGATTCTGGGCACAGCCAAAGCCGTGAGGCTGAAGAGCACTTCTGCAGTTCAGGAACCTTCTCCTACACTGTCCCCGCCAGCACGCTCCAGTCTAAACCACTCGAATCAGCAGTTCCCTGACTCCACGTCCATCAGAAGGAAACTGCCTTTTCTTGCCACTACGGAAACAATTACATTATAAAAAGGCCGAATTTAATTACAGGAGGGATAAGGCGAGAAGGGGGCATGGGCTGAACCAGCTGCAATCCAGGGCTTTGCAGGGAACGCGAGGCCAGGAATACTGGTCTTCCCACTATCAGATGAGCCACCAAATCTCATCCGGGGGGACAAAGAAATAGTCACTGACATTGGGTCATCCAAAGGCCTCTCCACCCATAGGCCTTTAGGGATGGAGATAGCACGTCATTGACAAGACACTTCCATTCATTGGGCGAGTTCAGTCGCTGACTGTGTCCGTTCCCAGAATGTCTGTTCTTGGGGCAGGGACCAGCATTTTGTTCTGGGTTTGTACAGCGCCTGACACAGTGGGGTCTTGGTCCAGGACTGGGGCTCCTGGGTGCTAAATACATCCATTAATAAATCATCTGTAGTGGGTTCAGTGAACTTGCTGTCTTTACCGTTCTGGCGAGTGGTGAGACACAGGCAGTTTGGATGAGTATCCCATGTAGGAACCAGCCAGATCGTTCAGCAAAAAGGCAAAAGGAAACGTCTAACGGCAGGGACTATCTGCAGAGTTATTTTTGTTACAAGAACGTACAGCCTCCCTGAAAACATTATGACATGTGTCACCATACGCTTCAATCTGGAGGGCCGGGAGGGAGGGGGGAACGAAAAGAAAAGAAAAACCAAAACAAAACAGAGTTTCTGCTTCTCTGCTCTTCTCTTTCTGTGTCTCTACCAATTCTGCTCTCCGTTCCCCCGTATAAATCAAGGGTCACTCCAATGAAGTCAGAGATGTGACTCTGGGTTTGCACCAGTCCCTGTTTCTGTCGCTCTCAGATTCATTGTTTCCAGCTCAGAAATCTTTGCCGCCGACTCTTCTCGAGCCGAGGACCGGAGAGCTGTCGGATTGGGAGGCCCGGTTTCCATAGCAAAGCCAGCGTTTTCAGGTGGAGGACTCAGGCATGGCATTCACTAGTGCTGAAAAGAAAAGGCTTTATTTCTCCATAGGCATGAAGGGCGGACAGAAGCCTAATGCCCTGCACAGTTTATATTTCATGAGCTTCTTCAAAGCAGGACTAGGCTGCCAGGGAGAGTCTGCCAGCTGCCTTTCACTCCCTCCCTCAATAAATGAGCTGGAGTTGTTGCAGGCCAGAGCTGATTCGGTCACTATTTATCAGCTGGTAGGTTTCAGGTGTGAGTCAAGGGGCTGGTGAAGTGTGATGCTGTTAAGGGAGGGAGGATGGGCTGGTCTCTGTCCACCTGTGCTATGGGGCAGCTGGACTGTTGTCAGGCTTAGCATATTCAGACAATCAGGGCTGGGCTGTGGTGGGTTCAAAAGGTGCTGCTGGTAATTAGCAAGCCCTGAGCTCCAGCAGGCAGAGATGTGCTTGACGGGACAGCGCTTCTAGCTATGGCCAAGAGTACTGCCACCAACCGTGCAGGGACAGATATCATACGGCCCAGGGGACAGCATAGGTGCTGGAATTAGGGGTTCTGGGGATGCTGCCACACGCCCTGGCTTGAAGTGGTTTCCATCATATGCAGGGTTTACAGTTTGGTTCAATGGCTCTCAGCCCTTCCCCCCCCCACTATACATATTGTTCCAGCACCACCGGGGGACAGTGCTCTGACAGATGCATTGTGGATGTTGTCAGGGGGAAATATGTAGGTTTTGGCAGCCGGTGGAGGGGGTCGTTGGGCTTCTGACACATGGAGAGGCATGGGAGGCAGTTTGGGATTGTGGGACAAGCCCAATAGCTGGGTGTTTCTGCTAAACCAATCAGCAGAGAAACAGTTAACACAGATCGCTTGCAGACATTAGGTTTCAGAGTTAACGACGGTTTTAAAGAATGGGGCCGTTTCCACACTACAGCTATTGTTTCAGGCTGTCTGTGAACTCTAAAGCCATCACTACATCAGGTACCCTGGTCTCAGACATATAAGGACCAGGAACATAATGTTTTAATGAAAGCTCAGATTCTGGAGCACGGAGCAGCAGCTGGAGCTGCACCCGCTGCCTTGTATATGGCGCATCCGTCAGAGTCGGGGCCAGTTACCCAGTGTAAAGCTGGAGTACGTGAGAGCAGAATTCGACGCTTGGAAGGAGATTTAGTCCTCGGTTGTGAAGTGGATGGGTCTCGGCCATCAGTGAAAGTGCAGACTTACAGCATAAAGAAGAGACCCAGGATCATCGGTGCCTGGGGAGCTAAAGGAGAACTATTGGCTACCAGCAGGATTCAGGCTCAATGCACAAGATACAACAATTTGTCAGCAGAGCTACGTATGAGCCATTCTGACCTCTTCTGTCCCGCAGAGGGCAGTGCTGGATACATGCAGACCAGCCCCTGCATGGAGCTCTCCCTGCACCTCTCTGCCAGCTGGGCATCCCCCGGATCTCTCCATGCAGCAGGACAGCGGGTGCCACAGCTGGCTACCAGTGTCTGAGGCTCTGCAGCTGCACAGCACGGCTGGCATTGCCGGAAGCTACAAGAAGCCCAGACATGCACATAGGGGAGGAGAACTCCCACTTCCAGCTCCGACAACACAGGCCGCTGTAGTATTGCCAACCCCCAGGGGCCAGCAGTCAGGCCCCCAAAATCATGAGCTCCCCTTTCAAATCATGAGATTTTTTAAAAAAGATCTTTTTCCCCCCCTGACTTTTGGTGTGTGAATCTTTGGGGCCAATTATCCCAGCTCTCCCCACAACCACGAGGGCTAAAAACTGACTTAAATCCCATGACTCCTGGAGCTGGGGCTTTAACAAAAAGACCAAATATCAGGTGACTCCCAATAAAATCCGGAGGGCTGGCAACACTGAGTCCCTGAGCTATAGAGGCGGGACCAGCGCAGGAGTGAGGGGTGGATCCAGTGAGCGGAGCTCATTGGGGAACACAGAGACAGAATGCCTTTCACCAGGCCAATGAAATCAGAGCCGCAGAACGACCAAGCTGCGCTCTGGGGCTGCATTCTGCTCTTGCTGGCCCCAGCGTTAACCAGAGTGACTCACCTCCATTGATACATGGCAGTGTCAAGCTGGATTGGGCCCCTTCCCTCCAGGAGTTCCCAGTTTCCCATAAATATCAGAGGCCACTATCCTGCTGCTATTCCCCTGCCTTTCCAGTCCAGTCCATGGCAGTAGCTGTAACATGCAGCTACATGGAAAAGAGGAAGCGCCACTTCCCAACCCCTAGCCCTGCGCCAGGTGGCCCTTTGGCCTGAGAAGCGGGTTTGCTGTGTCGAAAGAAGCCCGAGAAGCCTCTGGCATTGCAACGGCATCCACGGCTGCCTGTGAAAGGCAGGGCAGGTTTGCAAACTCCAGCCCAGAGCTAGGAGGCTCAGGGATTGCAGCAAAGCGCAGCTGGCTTCCTTGGCGAAACGCAGCAGCGGGTGGGCGGGCGAGCCTGGCACTCAACATCTTCATCAAGGAGCCGTCAAAGGCCTGAGCACCCCCGGGGAAGCGTGAAATAACCAATAGCTTGGGCTGAGGAGGGACGAGCATGCGGGAGCAGAATCCGACCTGCTTGCTGGGCAGGTCCTCGTGCCGTGAGTGGGGAGCCAGGGACCCCAGCCGAGTGCAATTGGTACAAGCTGTCTGGGGGGTGTTATTTGATGGGCAGCTAGACCGATCTCAGCGACGCCTGGCTCCCTGCCATGTCCTGCCAGCTCCTGATTGCCTCTCAAAACTGGTTTGAGTGAAGGACCTGGACCGAGGGCCTCAGAGACCTTGACTACCACAGAGGAGATGCCGCATCAGCAGATACAGGGCAAACTTCCCCACTCAGCTCCTTCTGCCCGCTCTGACCTAGGAAACCCATTTCAGGGGGAAGGAGACAGCTTGGACTCCAGGGCTCACTCACTCTTCGGCTTCTCCGCCCAGATGGACACCTGTGTCCTGACCTGAGATCCACAACTCACTTCACACAGCCCTCTAGACAGCCGTCAGGTGGGGCTAAGCATCAGCTGCTGCCAACATCAGGGGCCACCGGCCAGCATGCTGAGAGGGGAGGGGACTCCAAGGCTAGAGGGGGACATTTACCCCGTGCAGAGGGTCAGCACAAGGCCGATGGTTTGAGTGGGATTGGAGTGACCCTTTGGCACTCTGCAGGAGTGGTTTCCACCCTGGTCTATACGAGAAACTCATACCAGTAAAGCTGTGTCAGTTCAGAGCGTGAACAATTCACACACACCCCTCTGTGACCGACATAGCTGTGCCGGCAAAAGCCCTAGTGTAGACGCAGTTCGGCAGGCAAAAGCTGGATTTTGCCAGGGTAACTTACTCCATCTGGGGAACGTGTTTAAATTACACAGGCAAGAGAACTCTTGCCAGTATAAGTCCCAGCTCCACGAGGGAGTCTGCCAGGATATTTCTTCTAGTGCTAGGATATCTCTACTCGTACTAGAGTGTGGACGTGGCCTGAGACACAGTGATCAGCTTGTGCAGGGAATCGGATCCTCTGCGGACAACATCTGGACTGGCAGCCAAGTCCCTGCAGTTTGGGGCTGGATCGGAAATAACAGGAGCAATGTGAGGCAGAGACGCAGAGGCAGCGTCTCCCACTGCAAACCGGAAGAACGGAGGCCACGTCTGAGGGCAGCAGCTCTGATGAGAACCATCTTGTTTAACCACCACAGGTCACTCTCCGCAAAACGCCTTCCTTGGGCTCTAACCAGCTCCCGGCTTTGTGCGGTCACCTCGCCGCACCGGAAGCACAAGCCCAGCCTTGAATGGAGCTGCTGGATTATTTGGACGTTGACCAGCAAGGGCACCGCACTCTTTGGTTGCCACATTCACACCCAGTGATGGTCAGACACCTTTGCCCTCCAACGCAGCAGCACTGCTAACGGGGCTAGCGAACGTTGCGGAGCAGTTCTCTTCTGTGCAGGCAGCATAGCACAGCGGGTCATCCCCAGAACTAGCCACTAGCCACCTGCGTCCTGCTCCTGACTGAACCCCTCACCTGCCCGGTGACCTCGGTCAAGTTGCTTCCCTGTGCCTCAATCCCCATCTGTGACGTGATGGGGATGATGCCCTGGCCTGCTCCTCTAGACATCCAGGGATGGTGACGCCTGATGGAAGTGCCAAGCGCGAGTATTACTTATGGCAGCTCAGCAGAACGAACTCCACAGAAGTAGGCTGAGGGTATTTTCCCAAGGGGCGGCCACTCCAGCCTCCATTGTGCTGGCAACGGAGGCCTCAGCACAGTGGACCTTTGCTAGCAATGGAGAGGTTTGGTTCACCCTAATCAGAAGAACTTGGGACACAGACTGCTCTGCCTCGTGGGGGATCATGCGTCCAAGGCGCTTACCTCCGTCTCAGCTTACCCCCATCACTGTAGTCACAGTGGGGACAAATCCCTTTGCTATTTAGGACAAACCCTGTGCCTCAGCACCAAGCCTATGTCCCTAGGTCTAACCTCAGAGTGGATGCTCTGGGAGGTTAGAAGTCAGTCTGCTCAGACCTTAGGAAAAAAATCAAGGGAGCCCTTTGGGAAATGAACCTGTGCGGGCTCGCCTCTCCCGCAGCACACAGGCAAGTGTAACTCGACGTGAATGCTGCTCTGGGTGGGAATGGAGCTCAGCTCTTCCTATATCTATCAAATTTCTTCTTGAATCTACAAAAGCCTTGTGCATCTTTTGGCAACCCCATCATCTAGCCCCCTTCCTGTCCAACTTCCATTGCTGTTCCCAGCTAGGTGTGAATGTACTCCGCACAACTCGCCGGAAACAGATTTCACAGCTCGAGGAGAGCGCAGTCATTCCTGGTTCTGTGGAAACATGGTATTTCACGGCTCCGTGAGAATGTCCCGTTTCACAGCTCTGAGAATACCCCTGAAACACAGCTGCATGAGATCCCCCATTTCAGAGCTCTGAGAACCCCCCATTTCACGGCTCTGATCAGGCCCCATTGCATGGTTCCAGGAACAACCCATTACACAATTCTGAGAATGTCCCATTTCACGGCTCTTAGAAACCCCTGATTCCCAGCCATGTGAGAACACCCCATTTCACCGCTGCGTGCTCTCCATTTCACAGCTCTGAGAAAGCCCCATTTCATGGCTCTGAGAACACCCCATTTGATGGCTGTGTTTAAAATGTCCCTTTTCACTCCATTTCATGGCCGGTGAATACACTTTCCCTCTAGGTCTGCGTACACATTACAATTATTGGAGAAAGACAGCGAAGAGGGGAAGTTGCTTCTTGTATTAATTACATTCCACCTCATTTGCTCAAGAACTGCACTGGGAACACATGAAGAATTACAACATTAATTAGGGAGTAAACGACCCCAGCTCATAACAATAGTCTCCTGGCTTTGGCAGCCATTTGCTAATAATGAAATGCACCAGATTTCCTTGCAAAACGTAACAATGGGAAGCGACACGTCCTGGGTTTAATATTTCTCTTCCAGCGCAAAACATCCTTCCTTCCTGCTCTCTTTGTGGCCTTGATCTCCCATCTGAGCCCCTACCACTGATGTCACCTAGACTTCAGGGCCTGATCTTACTGGCTGCATTCAGGGACTCGGGTCCTTTCGCTCCAGCTGAAATGGCTGAAGTGCTGCTCCGGGTGGCGCCTGTCGATGTCACACATCAGAGCAATGGCCAGAGGCTACTTGCTCTTCTTCTGGGGCTCTCCCCAAACCAGGGACCCAACAGCCTGTGCATCCTTAATTGACAGAATTAGCAAGCTTATTTGAAGAATACTTCATTCCTCAGAGTCTAATTTCCTGCTGTATAAATAATACATCATCAGCAGCAGGCTCTTCAAAAACAGATGAACATTCGCACTGCCATCCTATTGTGAAAAGCCTTCGCAGAGGGGTTTTCACAATAGCCAGCCCCCAACAGCACTGCACCGCCTCTCACACCCGCTGAGTCAACTAACAGGGATGTGAGATGGGACCCACACGAGTGGGTTTCACGCCCCCGCTGTGAGATCGCACCTTCTGATGAGCGTGGCGTTCGCGCCTCTGGGTGTGAGCGCAGGGCTCACAGGAATAAACAGTGCCTCCTTTCGAAACAAAACACAGCGGCCAGTTAGGTTGCAAAGCCCAGCCTTTGTTAGCAAGCACCAGAACCACAGGGCCTGTGCAGCCTTAAGTCTGTCCCCCTCTGCGTGTACACTACGATACAGTCTTCACCAACAGAGAATCATAGGACTGGAAGGGACCTCGAGAGGTCATCTAGTCCAGTCCCCTGCACTGTGGCAGGACTAAGTATTATCTAGAATCATAGAATCATAGAAGATTAGGGGTGGAGGAGACCTCAAGAGGTCATCTAGTCCAACCCCCTGCTCAAAACAGGACCAACCCCAACTAAAGCATCCCAGCCAGGGCTCAGCCCAGAGCCCCCTCCTACACTCCGAACCCCTCAGCCCCACCCCAGCCCAGATCCTGCACCCCCTCCTGCACCCCAACCCCCTGCCCCAGCCCGGTGAAATTGAGTGAGGGTGGAGGACAGTGAGAGACAGAGGGAAGGGGATGGAGTGAGTGGGGATGGGACCTCAGAGAAGGGGTGGGGCAGGGGCAAGGCCTCAGGGAAAGGACAGGGGTGTGGCCTCGGGGCACGGGTGAGGCAGGGGTGGGGCAACGATGTTTGGGTTTGTGCGATTAGACAGTTGGCACCCTAGTGGCAACTGCAACTTGTTTTTAACTGTTGCATGTAATTGCCTATTTTCGTTTAAAGCAGATATCCCATCATGTGACACCACATGGACCCCCTCCCCAGCTATCAGCAGGATCTACCTCCAGGGCCTTTCTAGTCACAGAGAAGGCTTCTACCATGGGAACTAAAGGAGCCCCAGCACGAAGCTGTTATCCTGTGTGTGGATCAGCCACCGGCGTGAGTGGAAGCATGTGTGCCTGCAACACACACTTTGTCAGTGGCCTCCATGACTATTTGTCAATGGAAGGAGAACCTGGGAATCAGGAATCCCGGGCTTTATTCCCGGCTCTGGAGGGAAGCTAACCCCCGAGACTGGGCACAGGCAAATCTAGGCACTTTTAAAAAGTTACTGCAACATGCCGGACTGAAAGGGGTCGAGGACGTTCTCCAGTTCAGGGCAATAATGGCACCATGTCCCAGCCGACGCCGTCACCCATGCTCCTTAGGGTCACGTCCAACAGATGTGCAGTGAGTCATTGCTTAGCTAACCCCTACATACTGGGCCAGATCCCTGGCTGGCGTAAAGCAGCGACGTCCATTCACACCAGCTGGGGATCTGGCCCATTGTCCTTTTATTCCTTTTCTCTTCAATCCGTCCTTGCAACCCTTTGGGCTTTGCAGACAAGTATCAGGAACCAGCTGGATCTGCCTGTAGTCACTAAACCCATCCAGTGTAGCATGAAATCCTGGAGCCTGCCTGGGCTCTCGTACCGCAGCCCTGCCTCTGAAGAGTCAAATCATTAGCTGCCTCGGGATTATGCAAGTGCCGGCGATGTTCTGAATTTGCGGGGGGTTTAAAAGGCTTGCAAAGGAGAAATGAAAAGTGTTACTTTCCCTGCCTGTCAGAGAGGGGCTGGCTGTGGGGCTGGGCTGGGAAGGCAAACAAACACGCTTTGGAAAATAGAAAATGAATTTTAAAAAGGGAACCTGCAAGAGCCAATCTGAAGGGCATTTGCAGTACAAATGTTTGTATTTCTCTCAGGTGGGATTTTATCAACAGATACTGTGCAACCGCAAGGGATGCGATACCTGAGAAATATCTATTATCTAGCCCCAAACACACCCCTCTGTTCATCTATCTATCCATCCCCGTCCACATCCCTCTATCAGCTATTCACCCCATACACACACTTCTATCCATCTACCCATCATGCACACCCATCTATCTAATCTATCTACCCACCCCATCCACACTCCTCTATCTATCATCTATTCACCCCTATACACACCCCTCCATCTATCCATCCCTATACACACCCCTCCATCTATCTATGCATCCCCATACACACCCTCTGTTTATCTACCCAGCCCCATCCACATCCTTCTATCTACCCATCTATCTATCCACCCCTATACACCCCCTCCATCTATCTATCCACCCCTATACACACCCCTCCATCTATCCATCCCTATACACACCCCTCCATCTATCTATGCATCCCCATACACACCCTCTGTTTATCTACCCAGCCCCATCCACATCCTTCTATCTACCCATCTATCTATCCATCCCTATACACACCCCTCTATCTATCCATCCCTATACACACCCCTCCATCTATCCATCCCCATACACACCCCTCTATCTATCATCTATTCACCCCTATACACACACCTCTATCCATCTACCCATCATGCACACCCATCTATATAATCTATCTATCCATCCCCATCCACATCCTCCATCTATCTATTCATCCTCATGCACACCGCTCTATCTATTATCCATCCATCCCCATATACAGCGAGCTATCTATATACCCATCTGTCTATCCACCCCCATAAACACCCCACTATCTATCCATCCATCCCCATCTATCTATCTATCCATCCATCCATCCCCATCTATCTGTCTATCTACCTACCCACCCTATGCCCATCATTGTTATCTATGTCCCATGGGTAGGAACCATGCTGGTTCTGATGTGAGCTCTTCCAGAACCACGGAGCATCTGATGCGAGAGGAACCCGAATTGTCCCCTGCCCGGCACACTGCCCCTAGGTGGAGCTCAGTTCATGCCCAGGGCGCTGCTCCTGCAGCTGGGCCCAGGGTTCTCCTGTGTGGAGTTTGAGCCCTGCCCTGTCACAGCAGGAAAGGAAGAGGAGTGCTTGGGGCTGTCTCTTTTGGCCGGGGGCAGGGAGCAAGGCAGAGCTCACGGTGAGTAGATTGTGCCAGCTGCTGAGTGTGTGCAGGGGGTCCTTTCCCCTTGGCACCCCCCTCAGAGTAGACAGTCCCTGTGCCCTGAACCACAGAGCTCCTGGAGACACAAGCTACCCCCCAGGGCCAGGAGAAGAACAGAGTTTAATCTCCCCCCTGCATGGCCCAGCAGCGCTGCCTGGACACAGAAGAGGGTGCAGCCACACTCACTACATGCTGGCAGATCAGGAAATGCCCATCCTGGGGCACTCCCTGGGCAGTGCAGCTCTGTGCTGCCCACGTGGCTGATCCCGTGAACTGTGGGGCATGGAGCAGGGCTCCGCAGGGACACTAATCCGCATGGCACCAAGGGGAAGTACCCCAGCCCTACGGGAGTCCAGCCACATCCCTGCGCAGTCACCACCCCAGCCCGTGAGCCCAGGAAGGGCCGTGGCCAGTAACTGCAGTGCCCCTTGTCGCTTGGACAGGGCTCTAAACATCCTTACTTGAGTGGGGGGCAAATGGATGTGTCCAAGCAGCCGTGTGCTGCTGGGCATAGGCTATTCTCTGAAACCCAAGATACGAGCAAGTCCTCCGGAAGAGACCGGGAGAAGCTGCCAGTTGCAGAACCCCAGACTGAGTCCTTGCTGAGGTCACATCCTGGCCTGGTTTGCCACACCTGGTCAGACCCTCTGTCCACCTTGACTGCACCCCGCCACCTTCAGTGGGCAATGCCAGAGACCAGAGACACACTGAGACACTCCTGCAGCAGACACCTGCAGGCAGGAGACGGCCCAGCTACAAATGGGAGCATGAAGTTACCAATCCTCCTGTGGCAGGGAGTTCCACAGGTATATGTGCTGCTTTTGGCCTGTTCTCACTGCAGAGCCTGGCTGTTTCAAGCAGCAACCCCTTAGCTCTTACATGATGGAACAGAGTGAAAGGAGGGTCTGTAGAAAACAGAGCCATTCCCTGTCGCCTCCTAAGGCATGCCGTTTGTGCAAGGCAAATGGAAATCCAGCCCAAACACAACAGACCCAGGGCCAGTTTGGAATGGTGCTGCTGATAAATTATTCATGGGCAAGAAACAGCGTGTCCCAGGGGAGCTGGTGCGGGGAGCTGCGAATGTGGATGAGTTTGCAGTGCTTTAATTATGTAAATTGACAAATGTCTCTTCGCTGAGGAATTCTGCTAGCCCTGCAAAAGAGCAAACCCGACAAAATGGTGAGGCTGCTCCTGGAGCTGCCTGTCGGCCTGACGGGCGCACACCTAACAGGGGCCTCCCAGCTGCCCCTCCATGGAGCTAAAGGGCAGCTGTCAGAATCATAGGGTTGGAGGGGACCTGAGGAGGTTATCTAGTCCAACCCCTGCTCAAAGCAGGACCAATCCCCAGACAGATTTTTTGCCCCAGATCCCTCAATGGCCCCCTCACGGATTGAGCTCACAACCCTGTGTTTAGTAGGCCAATGCTCAAACCACTGAGCTATCCCACTGGCAAAGGTCTTCATGCAGCTGAGGAAGCCAGTCTCCTGCAGCCCGGGGAAGCCAAAAGCACTGTGAGCATCACAGCAGCGAAGCGAAGACTGGTGGGGAGCAGAAAGGGGCCAAATCCACATCTCTGACTCCTTCAGCCGTGAGAGACTGAGGAGGAAAAGTAGCCACGTGTCTGTCTGTCCATTTCTGCCACACCCAGCAGCAGGGTGTGAAGGGTCAGGAGCAGGAATACCATCACCATCAGCAGAGACCCCAGTCCTGCATCCCGCCCAGCTAGTGGACAGTCCCAATGGAAAGACACCAAGGGATGGGGCCCATCCCAATCCACGGCTGAAAGCAGCTCGTGGAGGACACGTCCCTCGTGACCGGTGGCTCTGACGGGCTGGAGTGTTTCAGCCCATCACAATGAGGCCCTTGTGTGTCGCTGTCCATGCAGAATTGACTGTGCTCCCTGCTCTGTGGGGTCTCCAGGGTTTCTGCATGGAGACGAGGGCAATGCTGCCTTGGCCCTGGGGAAGGGGACATGTCCCCTTCCTGTGACACACCCAGCTATCCCTACTGGTCACTATGGCCGTTCCACACCATGCACTCAATGGAGCATTTCCCGCTGCGGGGCCAGTGCAACCACGGGCAGCGTCAAGCCCTGGTGTTCTATGGGAGGGCGCTGTGAGATGTCCCAGAGCGAGAGCAGAGCAAGATAGGCTCCGGGGGCAAGGGCTCAAAGAGCGAGTGCATGTGCGAGGAGGTGCTCTGGCCACTAGTCAGCCACAGTGCGCCCCCTACAGCCAATTAACGTGAAATCCCCAGGGCCACTGCTGAATCCTGGGACAGTACTGGCCTGCAGCTGGGAGGCTGGTGAGATGCTCAAGTCCTGGGAGTTGGGTGGGGCCCCGTAAAAGAAATGTTGAAATGCACCGATACACTTTGCCCTGGTGGCTGCCCCCCTGCATGTTGATTATGATCGTTAATGATTATTATAATGACAGTAATGTCTAAAGTCCAACCTGGATCAGGGCCCAGTTGTGCCAGGCGCTGCACAGACCCTGACTGACATCATTTCACACGCTCATAGGGTGAGACGGATCCTGCCCCTAAAGGCTCCCATCTAGAGAAGAGACAGATGCAGGTGATGGGGCCGAACTCCCGGGCTGAGGGTAACAAACAGCAAGTTAGTGCCGTGATTTGAACCCCACCTTCCTCCCCTTGTCACTCCTGCCCAGTGCCTTTGGGGGAGCAGTCCCCATCGGAGGGAGGTGGATTATGGGATGCAGTGAAGGGAAGGGCTCCCTCCTTCCTGGCGGGGCTCTGGCAGACGAAGGGATGCTCTCTTGGCCTGTCCGCAGGGGCAGCCGAGGGCCCTGGGCAGGAGTCCCGGGGAAGAGGTGTTAAGCTGCGTGCTGCTCCGAGGGTGGCGTCAGAAGCAGCAGCTGGCACCCCGCAAGGTGCCCACGGAGAGCAGATCCATCCCCGAGTGCTGGGGATGCCGGTCATTTCCTTTGGGTTTCCATCCCGGTACCATGTTTGTCACCAGGCCCAGGAGCGGGGTAGTGCCCGGGGCATGCAGAGATTCTCCTCAGTGAGCGGGAGTGGTCTAGCAGCCCGTCCTCGCTCTCCGGTCATGGTGGGAGGAGCAGCAGTGACCCAAGGCCACAGAACTTAGCCCGGCGCTCCACGGCCCCGGCTGTGTGCCCCACGGCTCTGCGTCTGCAGGGAGCTGGTGATTCCCAGTCTAAGCTGCACTCACAGCTGGCCAGGCCCTCTGCCGAGGTGAGCAACGGAGCACTTCCCATCAGCAGAGCTCAGGGCATGTTACGCGCATCACCCGCAGTTGTTCTGCACGGCCCCTCCCAGCAGGACCCCCCACCAACACGTTAACCCCTTTGTGTCATCTGAGACAAGAACAGGAAGGGGAGTCCCAGTGTCCTGTCTGAATCCCAGCTCAGGTGCAGGGAAACGCCGGTGCCTCACCCTCAGGGTATGTCTACACTGGAATGTAACTCTCCTTGCGTCTACACAGCAATTGCACTAACCCAGGGCTCAGACCCAGGGTCCCAGGACCCTGTCGGGCTGGAGCATCTCTGCTCGAGTCGAGCTGGGACCCAGACTCTGAGCCCTATTACTCTGCAGTGTGGACGCAGCCCTGCTTGACTTGGGTCTCAGGAGTTCTGACTCTAGGTAGATTGTTCTGTCAAGACTACAGAACCACCCGAAGAGATCAATCCTAGCTCAGCCAGGCGTGCAGAGCTGGATGTACGAATCCTTGCGTCGGGTCTCCGGCCAGTGCTATGCAGGTTAGACTGGACTTCCTGGTCTTAAAATCCATGCATCGACCACTGCCTGGCCAAAGCTGGTGCATCGTGTTGCTGTGCAGCTGCTGAGTCCCACCCCAGAGCTAGCAGCATTCCAGCAAGGGGTGAGGCGAGTCCTGTATACGTCAGGCCAGACACTCACCCGCGCGTTGCCCTAGAAGTCAATGAGAAGTGCAAGTGCACCGCTCCTGAAGGATTTGGCCCATGGCCCTGATCCTGTGTGGTGCGCAGGGAGCTTGGAGCGCTGAGCCCCTTGCAGGACAGGCAGGGCTGGTGCAAGGAAGTTTCGCACCCTAGGCAAAACTTTCACCTTGCACCCCCCCTCCGCCCCGAAGCCCCCCCCCAGCCCTGCGGCCCCCCCCCCCCGCGGCAGCTCACCCCCCCCGGGGAGCCATGCAGCAGCTCCCCACCCCAGCTCACCTCTGCTCCGCCTCCTCCCCGAGCACGCCGCCCCCGCTCTAATTCTCCTCCCCTCCCAGGCTTGCGGCGCCAAACAGCTGATTGGCGCTGCAAGCCTGGGAGGCGGGAGAAGTGGAGCAGTGACCGCGCACTTGGGGAGGGGGCGCAGGAACGCTGTAAAAAAAAATTGGGGGCACCGCTTTTTGGAGCCCCCAAACCTTGGCGCCCTAGGCAACCGCCTAGTTTGCCTGAATGGTAGCACTGGCCCTGAGGACAGGGCCTTCTTCGGGGATTGGTCCTTCTTTGAGCAGAGGGTTGGACTAGATACCTCCTGAGGTCCCTTCCAACCGTGATATTCTATGATTCTATCCAGGACACTTCACACGATCCATTGTCTACAGCCAAGCTCTAAGATATAACCGCATTTGCTCCAATCCCTCAGATAGAGACAAGCATCTACAAGATCTCTATCAAGCATTCTTAAAACTACAATACCCACCTGCTGAAGTGAAAAAACAGATTGACAGAGCCAGACGAGCACCTAGAAGTCACCTCCTACAAGACAGGCCCAACAAAGAAAATAACAGAACACCACTAGCTGTCACCTTCAGCCTCCAACTAAAACCTCTCCAGCGCATCATCAGAGATCTACAACCTATCCTGAAAGATGATCCTTTACTCTCACAGATCTTGGGAGACAGACCTGTCCTCGCTTACAGACAACCCCCCAACCTAAAGCAAATACTCACCAGCAACCACACATCACTGAACAAAACCACTGACCCAGGAACCTATCCTTGTAACAAACCCCGATGCCAACTCTGTCCACATATCTATTCAAGTGACATCATCATAGGACCTAATCACATCAGCCATACCATCAGGGGCTCGTTCACCTGCACATATACCAATGTGATATATGCCATCATGTGCCAGCAATGCCCCTCTGCCATGTACATTGGCCAAACCGGACAGTCTCTCCGCAAAAGAATTAATGGACACAAATCTGACATCAGGAATCATAATACTCAAAAACCAGTGGGAGAACACTTTAACCTGTCTGGTCATTCAGTGACAGACCTGCGGGTGGCTATTTTACAACAGAAAAACTTCAAAAACAGACTCCAACGAGAGACTGCTGAGCTGGAATTGATATGCAAACTAGATACAATCAACTCAGGATTGAATAAGGACTGGGAATGGCTGAGCCATTACAAACATTGAATCTATCTCCCCTTGTAAGTATTCTCACACTTCTTATCAAACTGTCTGTACTGGGCTAGCTTGATTATCACTTCAAAAGTTTTTTTCTCTTACTTAATTGGCCTCTCAGAGTTGGTAAGACAACTCCCACCTGTTCATGCTCTCTGTATGTGTGTATATATATCTCCTCAATATATGTTTCACTCTATATGCATCCGAAGAAGTGGGCTGTAGTCCACGAAAGCTTATGCTCTAATAAATTTGTTAGTCTCTAAGGTGCCACAAGTACTCCTGTTCTGTTTATGATTCTATGATTCTTCGCAAAGTGCACTTTTGTCCTGGCGAGTCACATTCTTTTGGCTCCAGCAGTGGTTCTAGGAGCCTAATGCTGTGTCCCTTGCTCTCTGGTGCTCATCAGCTCCGGGGTTAACATTGCTCTGTGAGGACATCTCATCCCGGTAACATCTCAGCGAGGAGAGCAAGCTGTGACTGCGACCTTGAGCAGAGATCAGAGGTCACTGCCAGCTCTCCCCATTCTGCCCGGCCCAAATAAGTGGAGGCTCCATTATTCTCTGTCTCAGCACTGGAGACAGAAAGCAGCAGGCCTTTAAAAAAGACTTTCCTCATCAATCATTTACTGGATTTATGCAGCTTCACTTAGGAGCCTGATTTCTGTTTCCTCTCAATTTACTGCATTTGAATTGTTTGCAAATAGGCACGTGAATCACCGACTGGAGCAGACACAAGTTATTTTCAAGCAGGCCGAAGCAGTCATTTTGAGATGCAAAGGCTGTTTTTGCTACATTGCTTTTAGATCATATCTTCCTTCTCCTGGGCTACACATTTTAGAGGGGCCAAAGTCACTTCCAGGATTCAGAGGCAGATACGGGGGCTCAGCTCTGCACTGAGTTACACTGCAGACCACAATTTGACGCCTTTTGGGGGGGATGGGGAGAGATACATTCCCAAATCCAGCCCAGCTCCTGGGCTGGAATCCAGATCCCAGAACACATGGGACCATCTGTCTTTCACTTTAGCTCTGATTTGCCATTCTGACCCATTCCAGGTCCTGAATCTTTAAGCAACATCCAAATGTCACGCTGCTGTAAAATCACCGTTGAATCTACTGCAGGCAAACCATGAAACTCTGCTATTTCATATGTGAAATCTTTCCTTGCGGGGCCACCGTGTTTCAGCAGCGTGGGTGGGTGGCTGGTTTAAACTTGGGATGATATTTTATTTAAACACAAAAGCCCGAGACTCCAGCTCATTTCATAGAAATCCTCTGGTGGGGAAATATGCACATATTTTCAACACAAATCTGTGCCCGAGTCCATTAATTCTCTGCTGAAACGCTTTACCTGTTGGAGCAGACGCTAATTCGGCAAGGTAAATAGAGCCTTTTAATTTCATTTTGGGATCATGGACGGAAACAAACTTCTTAACAAAAGGAAAGTAAACAGTGCTGCTGTCGTCCCTTATTAGTATGAATACGCCCCCATCATCTTATGTTGTTTTCCCAGGAACCTGCATCTGTGCGTGAAACCGGGCTGCTGGGAAGCCTCTGTTGTCGTAGGATGGCACTTGGTGCCAAGCGGGCAGCTTGTAGGGTGGGTATGTAGGATGCAGAATGCATTGTCCAGCATTCATTATGTAATGTGAGAGAGAAATGCCCTCTTCCCAGGGGGCAGGCTATTCCTCCGGCTAGGGATTGCTCACCCCCAAGCCCACTGGAATCCAGGGGAGTGGGGCAAGCCCCGTGCCCCACAGCATCCAGCCCTACAACTGCCAGAATGGAAAGAACCAGTTCTTCTGCCAAGCAGCCCTCAGTGCAAACCCCCGTGTGCACCTCCGGGGCAGGGCTCTCGGCAATGGAGACACTTAGCTAAGCGGGAGTCAATGGGAGCAGGGTCCAGGACAGCCAGGGTGCTGAGTCCTATGGCCCTCTTCCCCTTGGGGGAGTTGGCGGCATGCCCGTGGGCAGACAGACACACACACACGCACAGCCCGTGCCCACTCACACAGCCCCTCACATCCAGGCACACGCATAGTTAGTGTGTGAGAGCGAGCAGCAGACTGGCCCTCCCCGTGGGGCTCCCGCAGGGCCCCCATCCGCACAGAGCAACGCCCGCAAGCAGCTCTGAGTCACTTGGCCAGAGGGAGGCTCCTCACAGCTGCCCCTGGTGACTCTTGGACGGGGCCCTGCATGGAGGCTCTGCCCCAGTCCCTGGTAAACCCAACACTGCCTCTGATGGCCAGGGCCATTCCCAGGGGCTCCCCGCCTGTGCCCAGCGTGTGACGTGGGCATCCGGAGGAAAGGGGGTAGAGGCTGGACTCCGAAGCTGCACGCACACAGCAGGGACCATGGGTGCCCTGTTCCTGCCCTGCTCCAAGCGCCAGCCCAGAATGCTGATAAGCCCCCAGCCCAGCGCCTGGCTGTAAATCCTCCCTGCTGACCTTTCGCCAAGCGCAGCTCAGTGATTTGCTGCTTTCCCCGCTCCTGCCTCCACTGTCAAGCAGGGCCCCTCACCCACCCAAGCATCTAAATCTGCCACGCGGGCAGGCTCCAGGCTCTTCCGCGCAGGTCTCTGCAATGCCCTGGCATCTCTAGGCAATGGCACATACCGCTGCTTCCAGCGCTGGCCCCTCCCACCTGCTCACACACCCACCAAGCTCGGCCTGTGCAGCCCCGGGGGGAAACCTCTGTCCGCCTCTGCCAAGGGACAAGTTTGGGCTTCTCCCAAGGGTGTGGGCACTGGGCAGAGCCTGCTCTGAGCGAGCCGCATGTGCTCAGTCCTTGGCTCCCTCAACTTGGAAATGGAGGGGGGCCTGCAGGATGGGAATTAGCTGAGCTGGGGGTTGCCCCAGCTTGGAACAGCAGGGGCAGGATTGAGGGGCTTTGAAGAGCTGTGAGGGGGGAGCTCAAGACTGGAAGAGCAGGGGGGGTTGGGGGTCAGGAGGGAGGGAGATCAGCAGAGCTCAGGCCTGGAAGAGCAGGAGGGGGCTGTGGGTCAGGTTTGAGGGGCACCGGCAGAGCTGTGGGGGGGAGCCCATGGCTGGAATAGTGGGGGACATGGGCTGCGTCAGGACTGAGGGAGACGGAGCGCATCCTGAGGGACCATCCCATCTGGTGACATGGGAAACCATGTCCTGGGACTGGCCTGGGTTTTTCATGGATTCCTAGATCCCAAGGCCAGCAGGGGGTCCACTGATAGGGATTAGTCCTGCTTTAAAAAAAAAAAGAAAAAAGAAAAAAGAGGGGGGGAAAAAAGGGGGGGGGAGGGATAGCTCAGTGGTTTGAGCATTGGCCTGCTAAACCCAGGGTTGTGAGTTCAATCCTTGAGGGGGCCATTTAGGGAACTGGGGTAAAAATCTGTCCTGAGATTGGTTCTGCTTTGAGCAGAGGGTTGGACTAGATGACCTCCTGATGTCCTTTCCAACCCTGAGATTCTATGATACCCGGCCCAAGGGGGTGTTCAGCCTCCCCTTGATCATCTTCCCTCTACAACCATTGCAAGGACCATCTGCCCAAGAGAACATGCAGGTCTCCACCAGACATTTCCATACCATGGAGATGAGGCTTTCTCAACTTGTCTTCAGCTGGAGTGAGGGGCACCAGGCCCCTCACAATCCCATTTTGTTTCCTGTCACAGCACGCCCAACCATCTGAGCATCTGCACACCTTCATGGCCATGGTGCAGAGTGCACAGATTTCCTTTCCTGTGCCTAGCCACGTCTCTGTTCCATGTGTCAGGATGGAACCAATGATAATTTTATACACTCTGCCTTTTAACTTGATTGGCGTCTTTTTTATCACAAAGAACTGGGGTCAGCTACTGCCATTTGCACCACGCAGCTTTGGTCTGATGCCAGGCATCAAACAGGAGGGCACCATGGTCAGCAACAGCTGACGCAGTGAAGGAATGACCAACTCCCTTAAGGCATGTCATAGAATCATAGAACTGGAAGGGACCTCGAAAGGTCATCTAGTCCAGTCCTCTGCACTCCTGGCAGGACTAAGCATTATCTAGACCATCCCTGGCAGGTGTTTGTCTGACCTGCTCTTAAAAATCTCCAATGATGGAGATTCCACAACCTCCCTAGGCAATTTATTCCAGTGCTTAACCACCCTGACAGGAAGTTTTTCCTAATGTCCAACCTAAATCTCCCTTGCTGCAATTTAAGCCCATTGCTTCTTGTCCTATCTTCAGAGTTAAGAACAACAATTCTTCCTCCTCCTCCTTGTAACAACTTTTTATGTACTTGAAAACTGTTATCATGTCCCCTCTCAGTCTTCTCTTTTCCAGACTAAACAAACCCAGTTTTTTCAATCTTCCCTCATAGGTCATCCAAAAAACCCAACAACAACGAGGAGTCCTTGTGGCACCTTAGAGACTAACAAATTTATTTGGGCATAAGCTTTTGTGGGCTAGAACCCACTTCATCGGTCATGTTTTCTAGACCTTTAATAATTTTTGTTGCTCTTCTCTGTACTTTCTCCAATTTGTCCACATCTTTCCTGAAATGTGGCACCCAGAACTGGACACAATACTCCAGTTGAGGCCTAATCAGCGCGGAGTAGAGCAGAAGCATTACTTCTCGTGTCTTGCTGACAACACTTCTGCTAATACATTCCAGAAGGATGTTCGCTTTTTTTGCAACAGAGTTATACTGTTCACTCATATTTAGCTTGTGGTCCACTATGACCTTCAGATTCCTTTACGCAGTACTCCTTCCTAGGCAGTCATTTCCCATTTTGTATGTGTGCAACTACTTGTTAATTCCTAAGTGGAGTACTTTGCATTTGTCCTTTTTGAATTTCACCCTATTTACTTGAGACCATTTCTCCAGTTTGTCCAGATCATTTTGAATTTTAATCCTATCCTCCAAAGCACTTGCAACCCCTCCCAGCTTGGTATCATCTGCAAACTTTATAAGTGTGCTCTCTATGCCATTATCTAAATCATTGATGAAGATATTGAACAGAACCAGACCCAGAACCAATCCCTGTGGGACCCCATTCGTTATGCCCTTCCAGCTTGACTGTGAACCACTGATAACTACTCTCTGGTACTGGTTTTCCAACCAGTTTTTGCATCCACCTTATAGTAGCTCCATCTAGGTTGCATTTCCCTAGTTTGTTTATGAGAAGGTCACGCGAGACAGTATCAAAAGCTTTACTAAAGTCAAGATATACCACATCTACTGCTTCTCTCCCTCCCCGCCTCCCAAATCCACAAGACTTGTTATTGTGTCAAAGAAAGCTATCAGGTTGGTTTGACATGATTTGTTCTTGACAAATCCATGCTGACTGTTACTTATCACCTTATTATCTTCTAGATGTTTGCAAGCTGATTGCTTAATTATTTCCTGCATTTTCTTTCCGGGTACAGAAGTTAAGCTGACTGGTCTGTGATTCCCCGGGTTGTCCTTATTTCCCTTTTTAAAGATTGGCACTAGATTTGCCCTTTTCCCCAGATGTCCCCAGGTGACAGAATGGTGAACATCTTGCAGATGCTGGAGAGCTGTGAATATCCAATAAGCAGTCATGGACCCCGGCGGCATCTCCTATCAAGGCGTGGTGGCATGGCTGGTGCTGCTGCTACTTCCAAAAATGCCACATCGGCCCTAGGATGAGGACATGGAGTTGAATAAAGACCACCTTCAAATATGTTTTGTAGGTGGGGTTCAGTAGCCTCGGCTGGCAGCTGAGCTAGGAGAAGGGAAACTCCGGGTGTCAGGCTTGGACAGCCGACCTCTAAAACTCGTCCAATAGATGAGCTCGTGTGAACTGATGTCAAGTTATATTGTCCAGTGACGTGAATTATAAATGCCGGGGGCGGGGGCTGTTTTGCTTTTTCGAACGGTCACTCCTGTGATGTCATTTTGTAATTTGACAACACTGCAAAATTCCCCACATACGGCAAAGTAAGGCCTGGATTCTGCAGATCTTTAAGGCCCACATGAACAGCCACAGGGTTCAGCATCAGGGACTCCCATTGTATTTTGAGTCAACATTTTCTCTTGCGGTGGCATAAAATCTTTGTCACGTCAAACCAAAATCAATTCCGCGTTAACAATGAAAAGTGAACCAGGCTTTCAACACATTAGCAAAGTTGTTGTGAATTTCTCTAACACGCAACCCAAAGCTTTCAACAATTGCAGCCTAAAGCTAGGCTCATCCACCTAGATGTAGGCTCCTCAATTTGGGATTGTCAAAAAGCATCTAAATGACTTAGGGCAGGTCTTCACTACAGGGGGAGGTCGATTTAAGATACGCAAATTCAGCTACGCGAATAGCGTAGCTGAATTCGACGTATTGCAGCCGACTTACCCCGCTGTAGGGACGGCGGCAAAATCGATCTCTGCGGCTTCCCATCGACGGCGCTTACTCCCACCTCCGCTGGTGGAGTAAGAGCGTCGATTCGGGGATCGATTGATCCCCGAGAGGTCGATTTCTACCTGCCGATTCAGGCGGGTAGTGTAGACCTAGCCTTAGAAGCTGGGAGAGAGGTAGCTCCCTTTTATGGACACCCAGCCAGCCAGTTAGCTGTAAAGTCCCTCTTGGTGGCTGTTCTCTGCTTGCTTTACCTGTAAAGGGTTAAAAAGTCCCCCAGGTAAAGGAAAGGGAGTGGGCACCTGACCAAAAGAGCCAATGGGAAGGCTAGAACTTTTTAAAATGGGGAAAAAAGACTTCCCCTTTGTCTCTGTTGTTGTTCTCCGGGAAGGAGGGGAACAGGGAGCAGTTATGCTGTGAGAAGCTTTAAGCCAGGTGTGATCATAGATCATCAGATCATACCTAGAACGACTTATTTGGAACCCCCAGATGTGTAAGTAGATCAGGAATGTTTAGAAAGATGCAATTTGGTTTATTTCTGTTTATTTCTTATAGCTAGTGGCCTCCTCTGTGCTAACCCCAGATGCTTTTGTTTACTTGTAACCTTTAAGCTGAACCCTCAAGAAAGCTATTTTTAGTGCTTAATTTTTGAAATTGCTCT
The DNA here is from genome assembly GCF_013100865.1 of Trachemys scripta elegans. Classification (NCBI taxonomy): domain Eukaryota; kingdom Metazoa; phylum Chordata; order Testudines; family Emydidae; genus Trachemys; species Trachemys scripta. The sequence continues at coordinate 27,574,630 of NC_048312.1, read as the reverse complement.
TTTAAAATCTAGCAAAAGCCTAAGTTCCAGATGTATTTTTTTTCTTTGTGTTTTTAATAAAATTTACTTTTTTTAAGATCAGGATTGGATTTTTGGTGCCCTAAAAGGTTTGTGCACATGTTGTTTAATTAGCTGGTGGCAACAGCTAATTTCCTTTGTTTTCTTTCTCAGCTCTTCCACGGAGGGGCAGTGAAAGGGCCTGAGGGTACCCCCCAGGGAGGAATTCCAAAGTGCACCTTCCTGAGTCCCAAGGGTTTTTTTTGACTTGGGTGGTCACAGCATCTACCCTGCCAAGGTCAGAGAGAAGCTGTAGCCTTGGGAGTTTAATACCAGCCTGGAGTGGTCAGTATTAATGTTTAAAATCCTTGCGGGCCCCCACCTTCTGCACTCGAAGTGCCAGAGTGGGGAATTAGCCTTGACAGAGGCACAAGTCCCAGTGACTTCACACTACAAATTCTGATGGAGGAGCACACTCTGGTCAAAGCATTTCCGCTTCTGTGATGCGAGCGAGGCAGTTCGATATCTCAGAGGGTGGGGTTGGTTGCAAAGATAGTTCTTTGCTTATCAATTTTGTGTCTGAGTTTGTGCTGTTCTCACAGTCGGGATGTTAATGAGGTCTTTTTCAACACAGATGAGCATTTGAAGTATGGAATGCCTTGGAAAAAGCTCTCTGTAAAATCTGATGTTCTACTAACAGTTAGGAACCAATTAAAAAACAAAGTACAAAACATCCACTTTAGCAATTGAAGACTGTGAAACAGGAAGGAAGTAAAGGACTGGCAATGTGGAAATGAAAAATCTGATTTAAATTTAAAAAAATCAATTTAAATACAAAGGTCGTGATTTAAATAAATGACTATTTTGTAAACTACGATTAGTGCCCACTCTGATTTTTACGCACGTCACAGCCTTTATTACTGACCGAGGCTTCATAACCCAACCTGGGAAGGCAACCAACTCGCAGCCTTCACTACGTCACAAAGAAGTTAAAGGGGAGTTTATAGGAGGTCACAGCAGCCAGCAATGGGACTAAAGCTCCTCTCTCCAATACAGCAGTGCTACACACAAATGCCTTTCAGACTGAATGTGCCAAATATATGTGCTTTGGTTAGTCCCTCTTTAACCGCTACACCATATTTCCCTTCTAGAGCCAGGGATCGAGCCCAGGATTTCTGCTCACCAAGAGGATAGTGCTGTCTAGCAACTAGTTGTGTAACCCACTGTCCAACTCCGTGCTAAGCCCTCCTCCAACGGCTGCATCACACAAAGCAGAGCACGTGCCCCAGTAAATGAACTAGCAGAGGTCTGTGCCGGGGATCTGCAAGACCTGGGTTCTAGCCCGGCTGTGCACTTATGGGTGGAGGTGTTTATGGCTGTGGGGGCAGAGCTCGTTCTGGTTTTGAGAAACAAGTTTACTTCATCCCCCCCCAAGGAGAAAACGCCCTGTGGCACAGGCTTTAGAGCGAGACGTACCGATTCCCTGTGCGTCGCAGCATGGCACGCAGCGCAGGGCAGGGGTTCCGTTTCGGATGGCCATGGGACCGCATCGGGGCTAAAAGTGACAGCGGGTGCCTGGCATGGGGAGGAGATGGCAGGAAGTGATGGAGTCTGGTTAAGGAGACGAGGGAGGGGGGCAAAGCGGGCAGGGATTCTGCTTTGTCCAATTCATAGATTCCAAGGCCAGAAGAGGGCTTTGGGTGCTTGTCTGCAAGAGGCAACTTTCTCTCCAAACACGGACTCTGCCAGCACACACGCAAGCTGCATTGCTGCCAGCAGGGACCTATGGCCCAGCACGGCGTGCGCGGGCGTGTGTGTGTGTGTGTGTGTGTAGCACCCAGCACAACTGGGATACAAATACTATAATAGTAAAACTCCCCCAGTGCATTGTGGGTGGGTCTCAAGTGCTTGCCAGCCCTCCCCACAAATGAATGCCAATGCCTATAAACGTTGACTGTGGCAGCAGTTTTGGTGGGGGGTTATAATAACCCACAGGAAACATTTGTGTAATGAACCATGGCCCTGAGACATGGGGCCGGAGCAGTTACCTCCAGCACAAACTTGGCCACTTCAGCTCCAGAAAAATCCCACTAGCCTTGGGCAAGTAGCAGCCTCCTATCCTGGCCATGGGCAGGGACTAGAGGAGCACGGCCATGTGCTCTAAGCCAGCATGATACACTTGCCATGGGCAGACACTAGAGGGATATGCCCACCCGCTCGAAGCCAGCGTGGTACATTGTGCTGCAGTGTTACCAGGATTCAGTGGTTTTCACTCTGAGGCCTGATGTGAGGAAAGAACATAACCTCTGCGGAGCTGGGTGACCCCTGTAACAAGCAGGGCCGGCTCTGGCTTTTTGGCTGCCCCAAGCAAAAAAAAAACCCTGCGGCATGGCCGGCGCGCGGGTGCAGGGGGACTGGCTGGGAGGGAGGGTGATGGAGCGGGCGGGAGAGAGAAAGAGAGACGGGGGCGGCCAGGGCTACAATTGGGCGCTGCCACGCGGCCCCTCCCGCTGCACCGCCTCCTGCTGCCTGCCGCGAGGGCTCCGCTCCGGTCAGCGGGGAGGGAAGGAAGAGGACTGCCCTGCAGGGTGCTCTGGTTCTCCGCACTGCCACCCCCTACAGGGCGGCTGGAGCGGAACAAAACAAACAAAAAAAGCGGCCGTGCCGCCCTAGGATTGGGCAAAATGCCGCCTCCAACAATCTGCCTCCCCAAGCACCAGCTTGCTCAGCTGGTGCCTGGAGCCGGCCCTGGTAACAAGCCCAAGCCCTGGCCTCCTGGCCTTGCACTTCTTCCTGTCCCTTCCTGTCCATTGTGCAATGGCTGGGCACAGGGCCCAGCCGATGGAAACACGGCTGCTCCCAGCTCTCTGCCGCAGGCAGGAGCTCGGTTTGTACGGCGAGGTCTCACTCAGCGCCCGGGCTCTCCCCAGGAGAACACGCTGGGCGAGGCCAGCCCAGCAGCCACAGGCACTTTACCGCCGGCCTCATGCTCAGAAACTGCAGCCGAACGGGAAAGGTCAAGCGCTAAAAGCCCTGGCGCGGCTCCTTCCAGAAACACTCGAGAACCAGAGAAGCACTCGTGCTTCTATTTAAAGAGGGGCCTTTCCCACTGGGAGAACCGTGGCTGAGGAGAACAGTTGGGCCAGCGACGGCCAGGGAACACTCTGCTATTAGCCAGCCCCACCCCACCTCTGAGGAAACACTGGGGAGGGAGGGGGGAGGGAGCGCCACATGGAAAAAGCATTAAAACAATACGCCAAGGGAGGCAGGATGCTCATTGGTTTGTGCCAGCCCCTGTCCCAGGTTCTGTTCCTTGCTCTGACACAGGCTCCCTGCATGACCCTGGGCAAGTCACTTCTGGAATGTCTACACAGCACACGAAGCTAGAGCTCCCTCTGCGCCCCCCCCCCCCCCCGCCCTGCAGCGCTGCAGCCTGGCCCCTGCAGGGCTCTGCGAGGAGCTCCCTCCTGTCCCCACGGGCACGTTGCGGGGTGGGGGGTGGTTGGGTCCAGGGGATTAAAGCCAGGACTAGGGAGAGCTGCCTGGCTCCTCGGCCGCAGAACCACCCGCTGGCTGCAGTTTGATTCTCCTCCCAGCAGGGGGAGCACCTGGGAAGTTTGCCCTGCATGGCCGGCACCCAGGGGCTGGAGCTGAAGCTGCCTGGTGCCCTGGTAAACCCGCAGCACTTCCAACAAGACACCCCACCTCCCTCTGCCGGCCTCTGAGTCCCCCAGACCCTTGCACACACCAGAGCCCCCCGTTCTTTCACACACACCTCTGAACCCCCCATTCTTTCACACACTCACCCCCCAGAGCCCCCCCCTTCACACACACCCCAGAGCCCCCCGGCCTCTTACACACACCCCTGAACCCACCGTTCTTTCACACTCACACCCCAGAGCCAGGAGCGCCACCAGCTTTTCCGCCACCCTAGGCGGCGGAAGGTCCCGCCCCAAAATGCCACCCCCATACAGAGGCGGCGGAAGGTCCCGCCGTGGAAATACCGCCGCAGTTGCCGCCCCCCAAATCGCAGCGCCCTAGTGGGTTGTGCTGGCCCTGCCCAGAGCCCCCACTTTCACACACACTCCAGAGCCCCCCAGCCTCTTACGCAAACCCCTGAACCCCCGTTCTTTCACACTCACACCCAGAGCTCCCGTCCTATTACACTCACCCTCAGAGCCCCCTGTCCTTTCACACACACACACACAGCCCCCCTGTCCTTTTACCCTTTCACACACACACACACACACACACACACACACACACACAGCCCATGGACAGCACTCGCTTTTGTTGTCTCAGAGAGCCACTCAACAAGTTTGGTATTGGCTTGATTTACGTGACGTACAAGGGCAGCAGAGCGGGCTTCGGCTCGTGTTCACCAACTGTCTAGATGCAAATTAGCAGGAACGTCAAACGTACATTAGACACTTTAGACAGTCAAGCCACTGGCTGCCAATCAGCTGCACTCACCAAAACCCATCACGCCATTTATGACATCTTCGATTGCTTCCCGTCGGCTGAGTGACATGAAAGACAAATCAGCGTAATGGCAGCTTCGTTGTGCGCCTTTTTGATGCACTGTCCAAACCCCTGCACTGTTTGTAAAGGATGCTGGACTCCAACATTTTAGGCCTCCTTGGACACACATTTCACTGCAGAGCCTGGAAATACTTAAGTTAATCCTACTAAAGCCCAAAATTAAATGTGCACAAAAAGAAGAGATTTGCATGTGGTACGTCAAACATCCATTGTTTTTAAGAAGCTACAACGTGAACCAATACAGTTTGGAAACTGCTACCTTAGACCACACATATCTGCTGTGCCTGCCTCTATAGGGGCTGCCTCTACTCCATACACCTTTATAGTGTACAGCTCTGTTCCATACTCGTCTGTAGGGTTTGCCTCTATGCTGTACCCTTCTCTTCCATACCTCTGTATCCCACTGGCCTGCTGCCCCTGGGGAGCGTTTTCCATTAGCACTGCATGCCAACTGTCCACTGGGACCCTCTGTCCTGAAGTAAATCTGCATTGACCCCACTGTCACCAAGATCAGACTGGCCCATGCAAATCTCACACAGCGTGGCCCACTCCCAGAGTCTTCCAGGCCTCACGAGGTTCTGATGAAGCTCCAGCCCTGGCTATCTGGGCCCCTTAAAAGCCACCAGTGCTGCCAATGGCCAGTGAGACCAAGAAGAGTCAGACCAAGAAAGCACCAGAAGCATCCGGGAGCCTCAGGGGAGCTGACGTCTCCTGGATGCGCTGCCACAGGGTAAGCACGCGCTGTGCTGTGCTCCGGGGTGGTGAGCGAGTGGGCGTTCCCAACGCGTGGTGGCTGGGTGAGTGCCACCAGCCCTCTGTAATTCATCTGCATCTGCCCAGAGAGCAAGCCCCCTTCGCCTCCTGGAGGGGTCGCTGCACTCGGGGCATGGGAGCCTATATTTTCAGGGCCAGATTGTCAGCTCTGTTATAGCTGCTTTGTGCTGCTGTGATGTTGCCATCAACCGTAGGCAGGTTCTCTGGCCCCAGAGGAGTTTTGCTGCATAAAGGAAACCCCAGAGTTTACAGCTGGTACCATAGCTCCGTACCCTCCCCGACTCACACCTATCTTGTGGTATTGGGGGGCCAGGAGGGCAAGGAGCAGAGCAGCTGGAACAGTCCCTCAAGGGCCATGGGCAGCCACCTCAACCTAGAGCAGCCCCAAGGCTGCTCTAAATGGTGCCCAAGGAGCTGTAATGCTGGATGTTCCACCCCCTGAGGTGCACTGAGGATGTGGCCCCTGGGGTCTGTGCTGGGTCCCTGTCTGCTCTCCATGGAGCCCGTCAGTCCTGCACTATTCACCAAAATCAAGCCCCCTTGGCACACCAGCCAGCACAAGGCCCTGCCTTCTCCCAGGACTGCCCAGAGAGCAGCAGGGAGGGCAAGTAGCTCAGCTTCTGGCCAGAGTCCCTGTGGCTGGGCCTCCCCTCCTGGGTAATGGGGAGATCACAGAGTCAGTGCCATCCTGGCGCCTGGCGACACCCCCCAGAACATCTCTTTCCCTTCGCGGGGGGTGGGGGTGGGCTTTCCCGTCATTCACATTCCCTATGTTCTATTGTTCAATAGGAACCAGCAGCACCCCCAGCCCTGCTCACCCCCAAATGCGCCAGGCCCCTCCCAGCACTGCCCCCTTCGCGTGGCTTGGCTAATGGCAGCTCCCTTTCTCCCATCTCTGCCGAGACCCCTCGCAGAGGAAACAATCCCCAAGGAACAAGACTGGAGTCCCTGGAAGCTGCTTGGCCACGTGTCGGCCCTGCTCAGTGACGGCTGCAGGGTCATGGGGCCAGACCAGCAGCACGGCCTCCCCCTGCTCCCTATCCGGCCACTGAGAAGTTGATCCATTCTGTGGGCACCTGGAGCGGGGCAGATGGCAGCACAGGGGGTGGATAGTGGGGGGTGAGGCTGAGATGCCAGGACATGGCGCTTTGGTGCATTAAGCTCTCCTCCCATAAGCCTGGAAAATGGGGCCCTTGATGACTCCAGATCAGACGCATGTCATGGACACGGCGTCCCCCGATGCCCACAGGGTACCTGCCCAGCAGCCAGGTCCAGAGCTGTCCCTGCCCAGCAACGTGCACCGCTGCAGAAAAACCAGCACCGACCAAAAGTGAACTCACCCGTGAGTCTATCCCCCACCCTGCCGTCCAGCGGTGCCAACTGGCCAGCCAGGGTATGGAACTCAGGCATAGACACTGGGCAGCCAGTCAGGAAAATGGGCACAAGGGAAAGATCACTGAAGATGGTGCCAGGTGCAGACCTGCATGGTGCCCAGCGCCTGGATCTGACGGATTTCAGCCCGTGTCCCCCTGCCCCAACATGGGCACATTAGCCCCAGTGGTTCTGGGAACAAGCCATTTCTCCAGCATCACTCCCATTCCCACACCAGATCTGCTGAGAGGGGTCTAATCAGATCCCCCTGCCTCCCTCCTCCTTCTGCAGATGCTGGCATGATGTCGAGGGGCTCACACGGGCAGTGCCCGGCGTCTCTGTCCAGCTGCGGGGCTCAGGGAATGCTCCTGGTTTGGCACGCGTGGATCCCAGCTCCCATTAAGTGCCTTCTCTTCGCACGCCCCGGATCAGGTTGAAATGTCGGGCGGTTCTGACACACCTGAACGCGGCTCATGCACCAGATCCAGCCCTTGGGCCCTGCAGCGGGGGCTGCCGTCCAAAGGGTGATCCTAGATGGCTGCTCAAACTGCCCCCGTTCCATTTCGTCACCTCGCCCCCAAGTGCATATGCACGCGCCGGCCCCGGGGCGTCCAACAGGCCATCTCAGACGTGGAGGCGGGGTCATTCTCGCTCCCCGGCACCCAGCCCTAGCCCTGCCCGTGCCAGGCCAGGCCACACCTCTCTGCTAGGGATACATCCCCCTCTCTCGGTGCCCCTGCAGCCCCAGCTCTGGGTATGCCAGAGGGCACTGCCACCCCGCCCTGCTGCCATGAGGGGGCACAACAGGAAACACCAGGTATGGGGAGGAGGGGCCCCAGGCCAATCCTGCAGTCCTTTCCCCAGGCCAAGGAGAGAGATGGGGGGCTGGATCCCAGAGGGCAATGGGTGGGCAGCAGGCCGTGAAGTGGATCTGATGAAGAGCGGAGAGTGAGGGAAAGCAGAGGAGCAGGGCCGGAGGCTGCAGGAGAACGAGCCAGAGAGCAGGGGAATAAAGCAAGGAGAGAGGCGGGGGGAAGCACACCCACTGCTGCTGGGGGTAGTGCCTGGGGCTGTGTTTATTGCTCCCCTCAGCACACCTCTCTGGGGTGCAGGGAGGGGACGGCTGGCTCTCTGAGTCTGTATGCTACATGGGTACAATGCCCTGCTCCAGAATGGGGCTGCTGGGAGACTGGGGGATGTTACCTCAACTCAGAGCTCTGCATGGCCAGCCCCCAGCCTCCTGCAGCCCTGACCTGTCCCTAGGGCCACTGCCTCACTGCTCGCCACACCGGGAATCCTGCGCGGGGCCCTGCCTTCCCGACCTGTCCTGCCCACCTTTTCTCCACACCCCCGGGACAGACTGAGTGCAGCCATGACCAACATTTTCCATTCCTTCGCCAGGGGCCTCCACCGTACCCTGGAGCCAGAATAGCTGGCTTTGGTGCCTGCATCTGGATCTGGGTTGCAAGCACTGTGCCCAAGGGTCTGTCAATGGCCTTTCTCTGCCCCCATCGCTACGGGGTCGTGGTGCCTCGCCATCTCTAGGGCGTTTGGGCATTTCTTCAAGGAACAAGCAAATCAGTGGCCAAGATTCACGTTCACATGGTCTGTTCCCAGATTGGAGGGATTGTGCAACTAACCGACGCAGCAGAAGCAGGCTATGCGACTGGATTCGCTGTTAGCCAGGATCCCATATCCCCTTCTCATTCGTACTCGTCCGCAAACTTCCATGCTCTGCCAATACCCCAGGAGAACGTCCACTCCTCGCTCGGCCTCGCACGTGGGCTGAGACCGCAGCCTTCACGGCTCCCTCAGTTCACACTCTTGTGTGGCTATTACTTATTAACAACACACACACACTCACACGCACTGCCCACAGAACCCCTGCCTGTGTTGTAACACTAACATTCATGCCTCAGTGTTGCCACCATCCTCCCTCCAGAAAGGCGTGGGCAGCATCAGCGCCGGCCAGGCCGTCAGAACCTTCTCCGTAGCAACGTCAGGGCCTTCTGCTTCCCCGCCCAGGCTCAGCCTCCCCGTCCCAGCCGCCTGCTAACTACAGAGCCAGCCGCCCGCTGCGCCGGATCCTGCTCCACGTCTGAAAGCCGGACATCAGCCAAAGCAGCCCAGCAAGCCGGCCTGCCTTCCTCAGGAGCCCGGCCCCCGCACGACGAGTGGCGTGGAGAGCTGCTGACCTCTGGTAGAAAGGCTCCTGGTCCGTTCCCAGTTCCCCACCCGAGCGCTGTGAAAATGCTGAGTTTTCACTCTGCCATCGTTTTTGCAGCGAAATGGAGAATTTCTGCGAAACCGGCAGAACGCAGCGGACACCGGGAACAAAGGGTGCGACGGTCAGCGGAACCGGGGCCCGGTCTGCAGCGCTGAGAGCGAGCCGCACGCGTGCCTGTTCCACACGCACACGCTGCATGCACACACCCTGCACACGCCGTGTGCACACAGGGGACACAGAGACATGTAAGGAGGACCAGTATTTTACCTATTTGCCGTGGGGCTCCCATTTGCAGGCAGGTACCTCAGGGCTACCGACACCATCAAATCACTCGGCCCTCCTGCATGACTTCCTGAGCCACCAGTGCAGCCCCTCTCCCGATCCAGACCCCTAGCACTCCATGCTCCCCCTGTTTGGGGTAGGTGGGGCTCCCATTGCTGCCAGGCCCACCCCGTGGGGGCTCCATAGCTTCCGACGCTGTGAGCTGCCTCTCTCCAGCTGTCCTTGCCAGCGGCGGGACCTGGCTGTGCCCTCGCAGGGTCCCTGGGCACAGTCGTCCTCTCGGGGCTGTTGCCGGGTGACAGTCAGAGCAGCACCCGACTGAGTAGATTCCTGTGTGGTGCTGTGGCAGAGCCGGGCCCACATGAGCCATTACGCACGTCCTCCAGCGCACTGTAGCAGACGGGCAGCGTGAGCAGGGCTGAGGGGGGAGGGATGGATTCTGCTGGCAAAACACCGAGATTCTGTCCCTTTTCTATAGCCAGGGAACCCCTCCCACCCCCAATCCAATAACTCCCACAGCCTGACAGTGCCCAGCACACGGTCACCACACCCTCACCCCCCACGCTGCTCCCAGGGGGCCCAGCCATGTGGCCCGGCTACCACTGCAGAGCCAGTGTCACACTGAGTGTGTGACCAAGCGAGTCACACTGACACATCCACCCCTCCCACCGAACCAGTCATAAATCCCAGAATCTCAGGGTTGGAAGGGATCTAGTCCAACCCCCTGCTCAAACAGGACCAATCCCCAACTAAATCATCCCAGCCAGGGCTTTGTCAAGCCTGACCTTAAAAACCTCTAAGGAAGGAGATTCCACCACCTCCCTAGGTAACCCGTTCCAGTGCTTCACCACCCTCCTGGTGAAATAGTGTTTCCTAATATCCAACCTAGACCTCCTCCACTGCAACTTGAGACCATTACTCCTTGTTCTGCCATCTGCCACCATTGAGAACAGTCTAGATCCATCCTCTTTGGAACTCCCCTTCAGGTAGTTGAAAGCAGCTATCAAATCCCCCCTCATTCTTCTCTTCTGCAGAATAAATAATCCCAGTTCCCTCAGCCTCTCCTCGTAAGTCATGTGCTCCAGCCCCCTAATCATTTTTGTTGCCCTCCACTGGACTCTCTCCAATTTTTCCACATCCTTCTTGTAGTGTGGGGCCCAAAACTGGACACAGTACTCCAGATGAGACCTCACCAATGTCGAATAGAGGGCAATGATCACATCCCTCAATCTGCTGGCAATGCTCCTACTTATACAGCCCAAAATGCCGTTAGCCTTCTTGGCAACAAAGGCACACTGACTCATATCCATCTTCTCGTCCACTGTCACCACCTAGGTCCTTTTCTGCAGAACTGCTACCTAGCCATTCGGTCCCTAGTCTGTAGAAGTCCCCACCCTCACTACCATCCCACCGAGTCAGTCACCCTGACACTTCCACCCCTGCTACTATCCCACTGAGCCAGTCACACTCTCTCCCATCCTCATATCATCTGACAGAGCCAGTCACATTGACACTCTCCCCCATCTTGGTACCACCTGACAGGCCTAGGCAGATTGACATTCTTCCCACCTCTGTAGCTGCCCCATGGAGCCAGCTGCACTGAGACTCCACCCCCACCCCCAGTACCATAAAACAGCCACTCCACTGATGCTATTTAGGGTTATTTCTTGCTCTCTAATTCTCAGTGACATCTGCCCTGCCTTGGCCAGGGACAGATCACGTGACTAAGTAGGTCTCTTCCATTGCTTATTTCTAGGAAGCTGATTTCCAAGGAACCAGGCTTTTATCTAGGCCATGATACGAAGGCGGTGAGAAGCAGGGATGCTCTAGATAATACTTAGTCCTACCATGAGTGCAGCGGACTGACCCTCTCGAGGTCCCTTCCAGTCCTATGATTCTATCTCTGTGCTGTACTGAAAACACATTTAAAATTGTAGGCTGTCACTTTAAATGTTAGGGATTCTTCCCTGTCTTTTCTACAGGCTGGGGGGCTCTGTAAGGAAGTGTGTGATCTGGACCTGACAGGCCAGTAGCAGGCAGACGGCCTAGAGTAAGGAGGGGTGGCCTGGGCCTCTCTGTTTGAGGGAGCAGCCTGCTCTGTCTCTCTCTGGTTTGCCGTTCCTGTGTGTCATCTTACTGGACTGTAAGAAACAAAGGAGGGTTAGGTCACAACCTTCCAGCAAGAGCATGCTGTATTTTTATCTAACTCTCTGCATGCACCCTGTGAACATAACAACGTCTAGCAGCACAGCTCCTCCCACATCATGCTGGGGTGCTGCTCAGCCTGAGAGACCAATGCCAACCCCTGACTCAGCCCCACCGCTTCCTCCTGCCAAGCCGGCTTTTCCTGCCAGGCCTCCAGGCCAAATATTGACCCACAGCCCAAGATCACAGCCCAGCGCCCTAGGACAGGGCGGTCAGAAGGCGAAGCTCCCAGACCGAACGGTGACCAGCATTCCCCTTGGGAGCTGATTTGTCAAACGACGTAGTGGTCTAGAATCCATGGCAGCCATCAGGCCAAACCAGGGTCACCGTGTGTCCATGAATCCACCCAGGACTCCATGATCCCACCAGTGTCTTTTCTACAGCTGGCTGGAAGAGCAGGAGTTGGTGTTCTGCACATTTGGGAGGAGCACTAGGTTCTGATGTGCTCCATGCTGACCAGCAGCGATCACTCCGTGTGTGCCATCGGTCAGCAGGCCCCAGGAAGGGCTGGAGACAGCTCAAGATGTGCATGCCAAGAAATGGGATGCGAATGGGACATTTCTGACAAGGTTCCCTTCCCTGATGGCGGGTGTTTGCGCTGCAATACACAAACTCAGCATGACACCAGGGCCGAAAGTCACTGCAATAGTAAAACACATCCCTTCTTTCCCCCAAAGGAAAACTCCACCGGCTTCTCCCTCAGCCACCCAAGAACAGGCCCGACCCACTTGCAGTGGTGTACAGGGCTGAGTTTGGGGTCTGTGTATCTCTAGGGGGCTGGCCGACAGGACTCACTCGTGGGAGGAGAAGGGGTTGTAGTCCTGCCTTTGCCACTGGTGCACTCTAAGGCCTTGGGCAAGTCACACAATCTCTCTGTCCCTCAGCTGCAAATCAGTGCCTGCCTGCGTGCTGGTTTGTGAAGTGGCGGCTGGTGGAGCTGCGCTAAGTGCCATCATCCTCATCAAGTATCAATTCACCAAGGGCTCTGGGTGGCTGACGGGGGAAGTCACAGTGGCTAGAAATCTGCAGAGCTGTGGGCTGCCAGCCTCGCAGGGAGAGAGGCAAGGAAGAAAGCCCGCCCCACCCCAATTCCGTTTCGTGCTGCATTCCCGACTCCATAAACCCGGCTCCCCGCCCCAGCTCATCTCTCAGCAAAGCCATTCTCTGCACTGAACAGCTGATAAAGGAAAGAGAGCGAGTCACATCTCACAGCCGCCGTGTGCTTGGTTGGAGAGGCGGCTGCTCGGCTGGCACTGGGCCAGGCAGCTTCAGATGAAAAGAAATCCATTTTCCATTTCACAAGACAGCGACTCCCATCTCTCCCTGGGTCCCAGCCCCACAGTTCTGCCAGGGCAGGGCTTCAACCAGTAATTGCTTATTATAAAATGCAATGGCCAGAAAGCATCACAGCTGAAGTCCCCCTGGCCTGGCTGAGGGACAGCAATACGCTAGTTAGCAAGGAACTGCTGCTGCCCTCATGCCCACCCTGCCATGCCCGACTCCAGGAAGGCATCTGCTGCCACTGCCCAGGATTTGCACATTACTGCACCTCGGGGAATCATTTGAGCCAATCCACGCTCAGTGCTAAGATTCAGTGGCCCAGGTACAAAGGGGTTCTCGTTTGCAGTGGAGAAGGGGCTGAGAAGAGGCAGAAACTGATCGGAGAGCTGGAAAAAAGGAGAGCCACTTGGAGACTTTGACTGTTACACACACGCCAGCCGTCACTGGGGCGAGCTGCAAGTATTTTCCTCTTGTTTTCCAGTGTCTTTTGGCTACCAGCGTGCCCAGAAATAACGGCAAGATTCCAAATGTGGTCACCCCAAAGCCACGCGGACACAGCCTGCCCTTCCCTGCTCCATGGTGCAGGGATCCCAAATGCTGTTGGCCTTTTCGGTTTCCACACCGTACCACCAGCTCAGCGCTACTCTGCTGTTGTACAGTCTCACTGAGGTCCTTCCATCGTTACTCCTATTCAGGGCCGGCCCTGTCCTTGAATGTCTGTTTTGTGTCAGTTGCTTGTAAGCGGACTCTCGCTCCATTGTGTTGTGCATGAATTTCTAGGCTCTCCTAGTCATTTTGCATTATTTCTCCACTTTCCCTGTTGTTTGCAACACCTCCCAGTTTAGCACCATCTGTGAATTTCATTACCATGTTGTTTATTCCTTCCTCCGGCTCACTAATGAAGCTGTTAAATAAGAAATACCAGCCACTCCGTGTGCCCCCCACACCCTATCCCCAGACACAGCACGCCTCATTTCCAGGCACTGCCAGTGACCTACCCTCTGCTACAGGTCCTTCAGAGCATCCTCGCTCTCCAGGACAAGGCCTCACCCCAGGCAAGCAGAAGTAGTTTGGTGACACAGATTTCCTGGGACTCTGGAACCGATCTCCCACAGTGCCAGCAGTCTGTCATTCGAGCCATAAACGTAGCGCTCGTCTGGGATGGAACCGTTTGCCACTGGAAAACGCAGCTCTGTGGAAACCAAATTGGTTCACGAGAACGTGTCAATTTTGACACCATTTTTGATGGGGAGATTTGAGAGCAATTTGTTTTAACTCCTCACTTCCATAATGTCCGGATGGCTCGTTTCAGCCTGTCCGGTTTGTTTTGGCCTGTATTGTATTAAACTTACTATGTTAGACATATGTCTACTGTATTGGATATTGCCTAGATGATACTCCCACGCTCCCTGCCCAGCGCCCTCATGTACCTCTCAAGGGGCAGGATGGGAGGAGCGTGGGCACCTTTGAACCCTCCCCACCATACTAAAGTGGGGGGGGGGAAATCAGGCACGAGTGGATCTCCCTTCTTGCAGCATGGGGTCAGCCCCCTCCATGACAGTCTCCTGAACCGTGCACGGCCTCTCCACTGGCCCGAGGAGCAGCAGGTGAGGAGGAGCCAGGCAAAGGGCTGGGCTGGCTGGGCAGGACCAGGGAGGGACGTGCAGCATCCTCACACAGTTTCACAGAGTTGAATGGCTGGAAGGGGCCATTAGATCATCCAGTCTGGTCATTGCGTTTCACCCAGATCCCCCTACACTGAGCCCGAGAACTTGGGTTAACCAGTCCCTGGGAGACTAAACTGTGATGTGAACGGGAGAGACCAAGGTGCCACCAGACGGCAGGGAACTGTCTAGGTGAGACATGCCCAGATGGTCCCCACAGGTGATCCATGCCCCACGCTGCAGAGGAAGGTGAAACACTCCCAAGGTCCCTGCCAATCTGACCTGGGGGAAGAGTCCTTCCTCACCCCTTAGCTGGCAATCAGTATGATCCTTAGCAGGTGAGCAAGACCCACCAGCCAGGCATCTAAAAAGGGGAGTCTCTGTATCACCTCCTGGCAGCTGTCCACCCCACCCGATGACCTGTTCCCAATGCCTGATGTTTCTGGGGAAGGCAAAACAAAATACAGACCGCGTGTGGCCAATTATGCTTCAGGGGGAAAATCCTTCCTGACCCCTGCAATGGACTGGTTGGCGACCTGAAGCATGAGATTTGAACTGATTATAGCCCTTGTCTTAATGCAGAGCTGCAAGTATTATGGGCATGTTGAGGGTAATGCAGAGCTTCCCATGCTCTTCATGGCCCAGGAAGGGCCAGCAGGAAACTCGACCAGCCAGCCTGAGCCCACCCACAGGCCACAGAATTACCCTCTGAAACTGGATGAAAGCAATCTCTTAGAAAGATATTGAATCTCATTTTAAAGCCTCCAAGCGATGGAGTCCATCACCTCCCCAGTGAGCTGTTCCAGTGTTTAACCACCCTCACTGCTAGGAAATTGTGTCTTATTTCAAGCCTGAATTTGTTTAACTTTAACTCTCAGCTATTGGAACATTTTGTGCCTTTGGCAGTGAGGCTGCAAGCCTCTCCCCCCGCCCCGTATCAGTTCTCTTCTCCATCCATCAGTACCTAGACAAACGATAGTGTCACCTCTTCTTTCCCCCCGCCTCAGCACTAGCCCAGCAGAGTTGACAATGCAGAGGGATAACATGGCCTGAGGCTACAGAGATAGTCCTGGTCTTGCCCTGATCCTGGGGGTCCTCTGGGTGTGGGGCTGGATCTCATGGCCTTTTCCATGGCAGGGCAAACCCGTGCCCCTTGATGCTACAAATAGGGAGGAAGCCATGAAAGGATCCTCACAGAATTTGCAGATGACACAAAAACGGAGAGGGGGGGGAGCGGTATATAATGAAGAGGGCAGGTCGCTGTTACAGAGTGAGATGGATTACTTGGGAAACTGGATGCAAGCCAATGATCTGAGTTCTAATACGGCTAAATGTAAATGCATATACTGTAGCTAGGACCAAAGAGCGTAGGCCACTCTGACCGGCTGGGGGAAACGCTGACTCTCAGAAAGATTTGGGGGTGGATAATCAGCTGAACGTGAGCAGGCCAATGCGGGGGCTGAAAGAGTTGATATGATCCTGGGATGCATAAACAGGGGAATCTCAAGTCAGAATAGAGAGGTTATTTTACCTCTGTGTTTGACACTGGTGAGACCGCTGCTGGAATAACAAACAACTCCTCGTTGTTTTTGCTGCTGATACAGACTAACATGGCTATCACTCTGAAACCTGCTGGAATACTGCCTCCAGTCAGGGCCGGCTCCAGGCACCAGCGGAGGAAGCACGTGCCTGGGGCGGCACATGCTAAGGGGCGGCATTGCGTCCATTCTTGGGGCGGCACCGTCCGGGCGGCTTTTTTTATTTTTTTTGCTTGGTGCAGCAAAAATGGTAGAGCCGGCCCTGCCTCCAGTTCTGATGCCCACAATCCAAGAAGCATGTTGATAAATTGGAGAGGGTTCAGAGAAGAGTCACGAGAATGATTAAAGGATTAGAAAACCTGCCTTCTAATGACAGTCACAAGGAGCTCAATCTACTTAGCTTAACAAACAGAAGATTAAGGGGTGACTTGATCACAGTCTGTAAATACCTACACGGGGAACAATATTTAACAATGGGCTCTTCGCTCTAGCAGAGCAAGGTTGAACATGATCCAATGGCTGGCAGTTGAAACTAGACAAATTCAGATGGGAAATAAGGAGGAAATTAACAACAGTGAGGGTAATTAACCACTGGAACAATTTAGCACTGGAACCAGGATCACGGTGGATTCTCCATCACGGTTAATTTTTAAATCAAGATTGGGTGTTCTTCTAAACGATCTGCTCTAGGAATTATTTTGGGGCAGTTCTCTGGCTTGTGCTGTACCGGAGGTCAGGGTAGATGATGACAATGGTCCCTGTTGCTCTCTGAGATCTCCTTCCCAGGGTGACCTGGGCCAGGAGTGCTGCCTTCCTCATCCCATCCGGCAAGCTGCCGTAACATATCAGGAACAACCCTCTGTCTGGAGATGAAGATGAATTCCTGCACCCTCCCTTCTCTCAAATTCATGGCTCCTCACAGCACCCAGCCGGCTGCTGCATCTGATCTGCTAGTCAAAATAAAATACGGTCGCTTAATTATTAATCACTTCATATGCAAAATAGGGATCATAGCAAGGCAGGGGGAGAGGGGCTCGCATTGTTCCTCAAAAATAAATATTTAACATGATACAGAACAACATGAATTTTTAAAGACATTTTTCTGTAACTGCTCAAGCAATCGAAGGGCGAAAGAAGCAGAATATCTCCCAGCCATGGTGCCAGCTCCTCAGTGAGCTCTAGCAGATCCCTGGTGGGGACAAGGATGGGACCTTCAAAATCACAGCAGTCCGATTACCATCATCCCTTCTTCTCCCAGTGTAGTCTGGCCCAATTCTACTGGCTGGGATAGCTGGCCCCAAGGCAGTCCCCAGCTGAGAGTTTGCAGAAAGCATTGAGCCCGGACTCTATTCAGGAAAACATTGGCTGCAAGAGACATGTTGGAACAAAAGGCTTGTCTTCACTACCGCACGCCATCGATGGGCGAGTGCTCTCCTGTCGACGGAGGGAGAGCGTCTTCCGCCCGCACAGCACAGTGCAGACAGGGCTGGACGGCGACGTAACTTGTGTCACTCAGGGGGTTGGTTTTTTCACCCCCCAAGTGACGTAAGTTACATTGACTTAAGAGGTAGTGTAGACAAGCCCCGAAAAGAGGGGAGGGGTCTGCTCCTCTTGTGGCCACAAGCCAACGCCACAGGCCTCTCCTCTCTCACCAGACGTGCAGAGCTCCAGCCTGCCCTGCCTCATGTCTGCGGGGGGCATCAAGGAGCAGCCTAGAGTCGGCACCCGCCTGGGCACAGGGCCGGCACTTCCATTTAGCTGACCTAGGCGGTTGCCTAGGACACCAGGATTTGGGGGGGGG